>NC_138774.1:2656134-2931134 GCF_965119305.1 Pelophylax lessonae | reverse complement strand
ATTTACTGTCCCCTCAAAATAACTCAACACACAGCCATTAATGTCTAAACCGCTGGCAACAAAAGTCAGTACACCCCTAAGTGACAATGTCCAAATTGGGCCCAAAGTGTCAATATTTTGTGTGGCCACCATTATTTTCCAGTACTGCCTTAACCCTCTTGGGCATGGAGTTCACCAGAGCTTCACAGGTTGTCACTGGAGTCCTCTTCCCCTCCTCCATGATGACATCACAGAGCTGGTGGATGTTAGAGACCTTGCGCTCCTCCACCTTCTGTTTGAGGATGCCCACAGATGATCAATAGGGTTTAGGTCTGGAGACATGCTTGGCCAGTCCATCACCTTTACCCTCAGCTTCTTTAGCAAGGCAGTGGTTGTCTTGGAGGTGTGTTTGGGGTCGTTATCATGTTGGAAAACTGCCCTGCAGCCCAGTCTCCATTGATATCTAAACTGCTGGCAACAAAAGTGAGTACACCCCTAAGTGAAAATGTCCAAACTGGGCCCAATTAGCCATTTTCCCTCACCGGTGTCCAAATCATGACTGACTGTGGAAACTTCACACTGGACCTCATGCAATTTGGATTCTGTGCCTCTCCACTCCTCCTCCAGACTCTGGAACCTTGATTTCCAAATGAAGTGCAAACTTTTCTACAGTCAGTGATGATTTGGGGAGCCGTGTCATCTGCTGGTGTTGGTCCACTGTGTTTTATCAAGTCCAAAGTCAGCAGGACATTCTTGAGCTCTTCATGCTTCCCTCTGCTGACCAGCTTTATGGAGATGCTGATTTCATTTTCCAGCAGGATTTGGCACCGCCCACACTGCCAAACCTACCAATACCTGGTCACATGATCATGGGATCACTGTGCTTGATTGGTCAGCAAACTCACCTGACCTAAATTCCATAGAGAATCTGTGGGGTATTGTCAGGAAGAAGATGGGAGACACCGGACCCAACAATGCAGAGGAGCTGAAGGCCGCTATCAGAGCAACCTGGGCTTCCATAACACCTCAGCAGTGCCACAGGCTGATCACCTCCATGCCACGCCTCCATGCCAAGCCGCATTGATGCAGTAATTCATGCAAAAGGAGCCCGGCCAAGTACTGAGTGCATCCTATACTGTACATGGACAGACTTCTCACTAAGACAACATTTCTCTATTACAAATCCTTTTTTTTTATTGATCTCATGAAATATTCTAATTTTCTGAGATGCTGAATTTTGGGGTGTCACTCGCTGGAAGCCATAATCATCAAAATCAAAAGAAAGAAATGCTGGAAATCTCTCCCTCTGTGTGTAACGCATCTATAGAAAATATAGGAGATTTACTTTTTTTTAATTGAATTACTGAAATAAATTCACTTTTTGATGATATTTTAATTTTATGAGATGCGCCTGTATCCCATAGTTTGTTGATGCAATAATTTTAGCACAAACCAATCAATTTACGCTTATTTTATTTTTTTAATAAAAACATAGCAGAATATATATTGGCCCAAATTTATGAAAAAATTAATTTTTCAATTTTTTTGGATATGTTTTAAAGCAGAAAGTAAAAAATATTGTTTTTTTTTTTTGTTTTGTTTTTTTTATTAAATTGTTGTCTTTTTTTTTTATAGCACAAAAATAAAAAAAAACAGAGGTGATCAAATACCACCAAACGAAAGTTCTATTTGTGAAAAAAAATGACACAAATTTCCTTTATATACAGCGCAATTTTCAGTTAAAGTAACGCAGTGCCATATCGCAAAACATGGCCTGCTCATGAAGGGGGTTAAATCTTCTGGAGGTCAAGTGGATAATTATGGGGTGCCCTAGTGGGCGTTGACCATTTTTATGGATTTTTGATACGCATATTTTTATGGCTATTTTTCATGGGGATGGAATTACAGCTCCTTGAAAAAGTATTCACACCCCTTGAAATTTTCCACATTTTGTCATGTTACAACCAAAAACGTAAATGTATTTTATTGGGGTTTTATGACACAAAGTGGCCATAATTGTAAAGAAGAAGGAAAATGATAAATGGTTTTCAAAATATTAAAAAAAAAAACATTTTGAAAAGTGTGGGGTGCATTTATATTCACCCCCCCCCCCCTTACTCTGATACCCCTAATTAAATCATAGAGGAACCAATAGCCTTCAGAAGTCATCTTATTAGTAAATATGCACAGAGGATGATCTGGAGTATATATAAAAAAATGGCTAGACCTCCATCCCTAATGAATATACAAAAAGAAGAACAGATTGTTCAAAAAAGTGTGGGACTTTAGATGAGGTATGTCAATAACTGACTATCAGTTTACTGTAAGGATCACCAAAGGTGATTGTTTAATAATTCATGATTAAAACAGTATATAAAAAACACAGATAGACATACACAGTTCAGGGACCTAACATAGATTATATAGTTCATATAAGTACAGTAGTGATGATTGTATTATATAACATGACCAACATATAATTCATATAATTAATTCCAATAGTAATAAATATATTGTATAGCATAACCAACGTATAATTGATCTCCAAAGAGGTATGTCATCATTTCTTGTAGGCTCTACGCGTTTCGTGGCTCTACGTCCACTCATCAGGAGCTAATTAAACGTATATATCAATCTGTAAAAATAAACTGATATTAGGATACTAATCTCAAATAAGGAATATAACAGATCGCTCATAATTTTAAGTGTAGAATTCAGCTACTTACTGTGCTGACCCAATAATTCTGGAAGGCCACCCCAAGCAAAGGCTGTCTCACCCGGGGCTGAAGCGGGTATTAACCCAAGCCGGCATACAGAGGGAGAGGAGATGGGGGAGTTGGCAAAGACAATAAGGTACACCAACAATATCCAAAAAGTTGAGCGCACATTGTGACTAAATGATCTAAAAGAGGAAGGGGTATTGTTTATTATTAAAATAAAATTAAAATTATATGGATGTAGATATTATATAGTGATTATTAGGTAGAAAATATAATTATAATATAAATATAATTTTAATTAGATAAGAAAGGGGTCATGCCAAAATAGGGATATATATATATATATATATATATGTTAAATATATATAAGAAAGTATATAGAATATAGAATTAAGATATAAGGATAAAGGAACAACCCAAGGTGAATACAAATATGAGTGGATGATGTGGAAAAAACGAATTGAAGCCTCAGAAAGGTGAAAGGGTGTTGCGAAAGTGCCAATTACCCAAAAGATGGAAGTATAGCAAAATAGTATTGTTGCGGGTATTAAGTAAAGCAACTTACCAAGAGTGAAGTATGAGAATGAAAAAGCTGCGCGAGTGACAACCAAACACCAACCCAACTAACTGTGAGAGACAACGTGAAGTGCTGGTGGTGTCCTAGCCCTTTCTCCACTCCAAAACCCTCTGAACCAGGGCAAGACCCGCCAACGCCATGTGGACGCTCTAATGTAGGGCAGGGAGAGATGATCTCATATCCGGCGCAGCCGGAGACGAGACTCCCCGCCCCATCTAGGTGTCGGAAAGATAGACCAGGTTGCCCCAATCCACTCATATTGGTATTCACCTTGGGTTGTTCCTTTATCCTTATATCTTAATTCTATATTCTATATACTTTCTTATATATATTTAACATATATATATATATCCCTATTTTGGCATGACCCCTTTCTTATCTAATTAAAATTATATTTTCTACCTAATAATCACTATATAATATCTACATCCATATAATTTTAATTTTATTTTAATAATAAACAATACCCCTTCCTCTTTTAGATCATTTAGTCACAATGTGCGCTCAACTTTTTGGATATTGTTGGTGTACCTTATTGTCCCATCCCTTGTGGGATGACTTTGCCAACTCCCCCCATCTCCTCTCCCTCTGTATGCCGGCTTGGGTTAATACCCGCTTCAGCCCCGGGTGAGACAGCCTTTGCTTGGGGTGGCCTTCCAGAATTATTGGGTCAGCACAGTAAGTAGCTGAATTCTACACTTAAAATTATGAGCGATCTGTTATATTCCTTATTTGAGATTAGTATCCTAATATCAGTTTATTTTTACAGATTGATATATACTTTTAATTAGCTCCTGATGAGTGGACGTAGAGCCACGAAACGCGTAGAGCCTACAAGAAATGATGACATACCTCTTTGGAGATCAATTATACGTTGGTTATGCTATACAATATATTTATTACTATTGGAATCAATTATATGAATTATATGTTGGTCATGTTATATAATACAATCATCACTGCTGTACTTATATGAACTATATAATCTATGTTAGGTCCCTGAACTGTGTATGTCTATCTGTGTTTTTTTATATACTGTTTTAATCATGAATTATTAAACAATCACCTTTGGTGATCCTTGCAGTAAACTGATAGTCAGTTATTGACATACCTCATCTAAAGTCCCACACTTTTTTTAACAATCTGTTCTTCTTTTTGCTTATTAGTAAATAGAGTCCCCCTGTGTGTCATTTAATTTCAGTATAAATACAGCTGTTCTGTGAAGCCCACAGAGGTTTGTTAGAGAATCTTAGTGAACAAACAGCATCATGAAGGCCAAGGAACACAGCAGACAGGTCAGGGATAAAGTTGTGGAGAAGTGTAAACCAGGGTTGGTTATAAACAAAATCTCCCAAGCTTTGACCATCTCACAGAGCGCTGTTCAATCCATCATGGGAAAATGGAAAGAGTATGGCACAACTGCAACCCTACCAAGACATGGCCGTTCACCTAAACTGACCGGCCGGGCCCCTACCAAGACATGGCCATCCACCTAAACTGACCGGCCGGGTAAGGAGAGCATTCATCAGAGAAGCAGCCAAGAGGCCCATGGGAACTCTGGAGGAGCTGCAGAGATCCACAGCTCAGGTGGGAGAATCTGTCCACAGGACAACTATTAGTCGTGCGCTCCACAAATCTGCCCTTTATGGAAGAGTGAGAAGAAGAAAGCCATTGGTGGAAGAAAGCCATAAGAAGTTCTGTTTGCAGTTTGGGAGAAGCCATGTGGGGGGACACAGCAAACATGTGGGGGAGGAGCTCTGCTCAGAGGAGACCAAAATTCAACTTTTTGGCCTAAAAGCAAAACGCTGTGTGTGGGGGAAAACTAACACTGCACATCACCCTGAACACACCATCCCCACTGTGAAACATGGTGGTGGCAGCTTCATGGTGTGGGGATGGTTTTCTTCAGCAGGGACAGGGAAGCTGGTCAGAGTTGATTGGAAGATGGATGGAGCCAAATACAGGACAATCTTAGAAGAAAAACTTGAGTCTGCAAAAGACTTGAGACTGGGGCGGAGGTTCACCTTCCAGCAGGACAACGACCTGAAACATCCAGCCAGAGCTACAATGGAATGGTTTCATGTGTTAGAATGGCCCAGTCACAGTCCAGACCTAAATCACATTGAGAATCTGTGGCAAGACTTGAAAATTGCTGTTCAGAGACGCTCTCCATCCAATCTGACAGAGATGAGATATTCTGCAAAGAAGAATGGGCAGAAATGTCCTCTCTAGATGTACAAAGCTGGTAGAGACATCCCCAAAAAGACTCGCAGCTGTAATTGCAGGGAAAGGCGGTTCTACAAAGTATTGACTCCGGGGGGTGAATACAAATGCAGCCACACTTTTCACAGATTTATTTGCATCATTTATCATTTTCCTTCCACCTTACAATTATGGCCACTTTGTGTCGTCTATCACATAAAATCCCAATAAAATACATTTATGTTTTTGGTTGTAACATGAGAAAATGTAGAAAATTTCACGGGGTGTGAATACTTTTTCAAGGCGCTGTATGTATTTTTCTTCTTTTTTATTTAGGATACCCTTTTTAGGACCTTCTCCAATTCCTTTTTATATTGTTTTATGGGTTTCCTCTAAGGCTTAGAGTCTCAAATGTATTTTGATCCCCCGGCACTTTGTTCATCTAATGCTTATATTGATCCTTTGACAATATCACGATACCCCTCCCCCACACTTAACCACAAGGTGGACTACAATGTCCTTCCTGCTGCCAGTACCTAGTAATTTGATGCCCTTTCTTATATCCCCCAGTTTCAAGTTGTTTCTTAAAAGGTAATTTCTCTAAATCCTCCTTCCTCTATGCATAATTTTCTAAATATGTCCACCTATCTATTGTCAGTAATAATAGGATTATATATCCAATGTATTACTAAAAGTATTGGGACGGGATTGGGATTAATACAATATCACTGAGGTTACATATTTCCTCTCCTAATATTCTCTTCTTCTGTTTTTGTTGTGTTCTTCTTCCTTCCCCGCAGCCCCACATTCTGTTTTCCTTATATTTGAAGGTAGGAAAGATGGAATTTTAAGGGTGCAAAGAGACCCAAAGTTATAAAAAAAAGTATAACAAAATTTTATTGAGGCATTTCTATTTTAAATTTTACATATAATAAAAACATGGCACAATAGTCATACGATTAGTATATGTACTCCCGCTCTACATGTTTCACCAACCAATGGCTTCTTCAGGAGTCTTTACTGAATCCGGCATACAAAAACGATATGAAATTGAAAAACAACAAATTAATCACAATCAATACAGGTAAATTATTATAACTTTGCAAATCATTATTTTCTCAAACATACATATGAGTCAATGGCCATCATTGTGAAGCCTTCTTACCGAACTGTGCAAAAAAAACTCACGTGCTGTCAGGGTGCCAGGAAACCAGACCACACCAAGATGCAAATAAAATAAAGCAGTTTATTGGAGAAACAACAATAAACGCACAGCAAGAGTGAGGAGCGAAATCAGGAACAGCCGGGGTCAAGTCCAGAGCGGGTAGTCATCCAAGCCGGGATCGAGTCTAGAGGCGGGTAGTCATCCAAGCCTGCCGGGTCATCTGCCTATGCTGGGTCGTCTGCCTATGCTGGGTCGTCTGCCTATGCTGGGTCGTTTGCCTATGCTGGGTCGTCTGCCGATTCCGGGTCATCTGCCTATGACAGGTCGTCTGCCTATGCTGGGTCGTTTGCCTATGCTGGGTCATCTGCCTATGACAGGTCGTCTGCCTATGCTGGGTCGTCTACCGATGCCAGGTCATCTGCTTATGCTTGGTCATCTGCCTATGCTGGGTCATCTGCCTATGCTGGGTCATCTGCCTATGACAGGTCGTCTGCCTATGCTGGGTCGTCTGCCCTTTGCTGGGTCGTTTGCCTATGCTGGGTCGTCTGCCGATGCCGGGTCGTCTGCCTATGCCGGGTCATCTGCCTATGACAGGTCGTCTGCCTATGCTGGGTCGTTTGCCTATGCCGGGTCATCTGCCTATGACAGGTCGTCTGCCTATGCTGGGTCGTTTGCCTATGCTGGGTCATCTGCCTATGCCGGGTCGTCTGCCTATGCTGGGTCGTTTGCCTATGCTGGGTCATCTGCCTATGCTGGGTCGTTTGCTTATGCTGGGTCATCTGCTTATGACAGGTCGTCTGCCTATGCTGGGTCGTCTGCCTATGCTGGGTCGTCTGCCTATTCCGAGTTGTCTCTCTATGCTGGGTCATTTGCCTATGCTGGGTCGTCTGCCTATGCTGGGTCGTCTGCCGATGCGGGGTTGTCTGCCTATGCTGGGTCGTTTGCCTTTGCTGGATCATCTGCCTATGCTGGGTCGTTTGCTTATGCTGGGTCATCTGCCTATGACAGGTCGTCTGCCTATGCTGGGTCGTCTGCCTATGCCGAGTCGTCTGTCTATGCTGGGTCATTTGCCTATGCTCGGTCGTCTGCCTATGCTGGGTTGTCTGCTAATGCCGGGTTGTCTGCCTATGCTGGGTCGTTTGCCTATGCTGGGTCGTCTGCCGATGCCGGGTCGTCTGCCGATGCCGGGTCGTCTGCCGATGCCGGGTCGTCTGCCTATGCCGGGTCGTCTGCCTATGCTGGGTCATTTGCCTATGCTGGGTCATCTGCCGATGCCGGGTCGTCTGCCTATGCTGGGTCATCTGCCGATGCCGGGTCGTCTGCCTATGCTGGGTCGTCTGCCGATGCCGGGTTGTCTGCCTAAGCCGGGTCATTTGCCTATGATGGGTCATCTGCATATGCTGGGTTGTCGGCCTATGCCAGGTCGTAGGCCTATGCCGAGTCGTGGACCGATGCCGGGTCGTCTGCTGAAACGAGAGCCATTTTCTCAAACATACATATGAGTCAATGGCCATCATTGTGAAGCCTTCTTACCGAACTGTGCAAAAAAAACTCACGTGCTGTCAGGGTGCCAGGAAACCAGACCACACCAAGATGCAAATAAAATAAAGCAGTTTATTGGAGAAACAACAATAAACGCACAGCAAGAGTGAGGAGCGAAATCAGGAACAGCCGGGGTCAAGTCCAGAGCGGGTAGTCATCCAAGCCGGGATCGAGTCTATAGGCGGGTAGTCATCCAAGCCTGCCGGGTCATCTGCCTATGCTGGGTCGTCTGCCTATGCTGGGTCGTCTGCCTATGCTGGGTCGTTTGCCTATGCTGGGTCGTTTGCCTATGCTGGGTCGTCTGCCGATTCCGGGTCGTCTGCCTATGACAGGTCGTCTGCCTATGCTGGATCGTTTGCCTATGCCGGGTCATCTGCCTATGACAGGTCGTCTGCCTATGCTGGGTCGTTTGCCTATGCTGGGTCATCTGCCTATGACAGGTCGTCTGCCTATGCTGGGTCGTCTACCGATGCCAGGTCATCTGCTTATGCTTGGTCATCTGCCTATGCTGGGTCATCTGCCTATGCTGGGTCATCTGCCTATGACAGGTCGTCTGCCTATGCTGGGTCGTCTGCCCTTTGCTGGGTCGTTTGCCTATGCTGGGTCGTCTGCCGATGCCGGGTCGTCTGCCTATGCCGGGTCATCTGCCTATGACAGGTCGTCTGCCTATGCTGGGTCGTTTGCCTATGCCGGGTCATCTGCCTATGACAGGTCGTCTGCCTATGCTGGGTTGTCTGCTAATGCTGGGTTGTCTGCTAATGCCGGGTTGTCTGCCTATGCCGGGTTGTCTGCCTATGCTGGGTCGTTTGCCTATGCTGGGTCGTCTGCCGATGCCGGGTCGTCTGCCGATGCCGGGTCGTCTGCCGATGCCGGGTCGTCTGCCTATGCCGGGTCGTCTGCCTATGCCGGGTCGTCTGCCTATGCTGGGTCATTTGCCGATGCCGGGTCGTCTGCCGATGCCGGGTCGTCTGCCTATGCTGGGTCGTCTGCCGATGCCGGGTCGTCTGCCTAAGCCGGGTCATTTGCCTATGATGGGTCATCTGCATATGCTGGGTTGTCGGCCTATGCCAGGTCGTCGGCCTATGCCGAGTCGTGGACCGATGCCGGGTCGTCTGCTGAAACGAGAGCCAGGAAAGTCATCAGCCAAGCCAGGTCATGCACGGAGAACAGAAGACTGCTAGCAGTGATGCACCTTGGAGCACAAACACAAGGGCAAAGGACTTCAAGCCAACAGGGGATATATATAGTCAGGTGTGCACCATCATCACTGAGTGACACCCAGGCAGCAGGCAAGTGATGATGCAATCAGAGTTTATAAAGGAAAGCAGTCTGTAAGTGTCCTAGATGGCTGCCAACAGGAAGGCAAGGTAAGTCCTTGACAGGTGCTGCATATTAGGAGAGTGGTTGGGAGGAGATAACAGTGAAATCGCAGGGAGGGATATGGAAACCACGTAGAGGTCTATATACAGCAAGGGAAGCACTGTGTTGCAAATAAAAAAAGATAGAGAAAAAAAAAAAAAAAAAAATATATATATATATATATATATATATATATATATATATATATATATATACACATATGCATATATATATATACATACACATATATACCATGAATGCCAGGTCTAAACCAGAGAAGACAAAACGGAACCTCTGGTCTGGACAAGCCCAGAGGGAGGATTGTCATAGTGGGTTGATTTTTCCATTGTGTTTGCTTTATATACATCAGAGTGAAAAAATAAATAAATATATATATATAATATTTTTATTTATTTATTTATTTTTTATTTGCAATACAGTACTTCCCTTCCTGTATATAGACCTCTATGTGGATTCCATATCCCTCCGATGTCCCCTCCTGACCACTCTCCTAACATGCAGCACGTGCTTTTTTGCACAGTTATGTAAGAAGGCTTCACAATGATGGCCATTGACTCATATGCAAGTTTTGCGAAAATAATGATTTGCAAAATTGTAATAATTTACCTGTATTGATGGTGATTAATATGTTGTTTTTCAATTTCATGGCGTTTTTGTATGCCGGACTCATTAAAGTCTCCTGAAGAAGCCATTGGTTGGCGAAACATATAGAGCGGGAGTCACTGCATACGTATACTAATTGTGTGACTATTGTGCCATATATATGATATAACTGCTGCGCTTAGTAATAAAAATATAAAAATAATATAAATAATATACTAAAAAAGCAGCTAGCACACTATTGTGAAATAAACAATAAAAAACAGTATCAATTGTGCAGCGCTAAATGAAATGACCAAAGTCCACATTCAGAGATGGAGTCCGAGTGGAAAGGAATATGGGGGATCTTCTGTCTAAATGTGATAACCACCATCAGCACCCAACCACACAGCCTCTTACCAGATAATTATAGACCCTCACTACAAAGGTCTATACAAGGCACAGATGGTAGAAAGTTCCTCCAATAGTCCACTATCGATCCTCTCCACGGTTACATCATAGCATGTAAAGATAAATAGGACACTCCTCATGGTGTAGCATTATAAAACGATTTATTAAATTAAAATGATCCACTCACATATTGTTATTAAAGCTCCAGTGTATATAAGACTGTCATTTCTGTGTTTCAAACCAACAAAATGGCTGTCTTGTCCCAGCATGTGTCAACGTCATACGTCATCGACTCCTCCTCCCAAATAGAAATGTCTCAATAAAATTTTGTTATACTTTTTTATAGCTTTGGGTCTCTTTGCACCGTTAAAATCCCATCTTTCCTACCTTCAAGCATAGTTTTAGACCAAGGGACGTTGTGCGTCTAATTTCTTGACACCTGGCAACATACTTTTTTATATATTCTGTTTTCCTTCTTCTCTCCCCTGATTGGGGTATTTCCAACTCTCTCCTAAAAAAAAAGGGGCCGGGGAATAATACTCCACTCTTCATGTTGTGTTGGAGGGGTGTGTATCCATTATAGGTGTCCATTGTCCACTTGGTTCTCCGTCTAGGACTGTTTCCTGAATCTAGGTCTCTGTGATTGGGGGTAGTATCCCGGGTACTATTGGTCATAGTTCTCTTGTCTATAATTCTGGTGTCCATTTTCATGGCCAGAGTTTTATCTATATTGATGATAACTATTATTCTTTCTGTATGGTGTACAGGGCCATCTTTAATATTGTTTGGACCCTGGGTAAGCATTTTCTTGGGCCCCGCTCCCCATGCAATTTCGCTGTCTACCCCAAAAAACAACCACATACTCTGTATCCACCTGTCCACAGCCACCTCTGTATCCCTCCCCTGTCCACAGCCACCTCTGCACCCCCCTGTCCACAGCCACCTCTGCACCCCCCTGTCCAAAGTCACCTCTGCACCCCTCCTGTCCACAGCCACCTCTGCACCCCTCCTGTCCACCGCCACCTCTGCACCCCTCCTGTCCACAGCCACCTCTGCACCCCTCCTGTCCACAGCCACCTCTGCACCCCTCCTGTCCACAGCCACCTCTGCACCCCCCTGTCCACAGCCACCTCTGCACCCCTCCTGTCCACAGCCACCTCTACACCTCTCCTGTCCACAGCCACCTCTGCACCCCTCCTGTCCACAGCCACCTCTGCACCCCTCCTGTCCACAGCCACCTCTGCACCCCCCTGTCCACAGCCACCTTTGCGCCCCTCCTGTCCACAGCCACCTCTGCACTCCCCTGTCCACAGCCACCTCTGCGCCCCTCCTGTCCACAGCCACCTCTGCACCCCCCTGTTCACAGCCACCTCTGCGCCCCTCCTGTCCACAGCCACCTCTGCACCTCTCCTGTCCACAGCCACCTCTGTATCCCTTCCCCCCATGTCTACAGCCACCTCTGTACCCCCCCCCCCCTTTACAGTTCTCACCTCTTTTCACAAATTCACCCCCCTTCCACTCACAGTTCTCCTCCTCACAGTCAGTGATGCTGCCTGCACTGTTCTGTTATGTGTGTGTGCGCGCGCGCTCTTTTTCCAACACAAACAAGCATACAGCCAGAACACTTAACTCTGTTCTGTGCTATAGAAGTCTGAGAGGCGGGATGGGGGCGGGGGAGCATGGAGAGCCGCTCTGCTTCACTCCCTGTCAGGACGAGCCAGCTCCTACACATAGAGCCCACAACTGTCCTTCTCCTCTGTCAGTGTCCTCTCCTCTGTCTTGTGTTAACCCGGCTGCGGCAGCAAACGGGGGCCGACGGGACAGCGGGGAGGAAGGGAATTGACCGCTACACCGGGAGAACTATTTAAGGCTCCAGGGGCAGATGCTTTTTGGGCCTCCAACAATGACAGGGCCCTGGGCAGCTGCCCCTTTCACCCTGAGGTAAAGACGGCTCTGATGGTGTATATATTCTATTCTTCAGTGGAGGTCTCTTAATGAGTCCAGGATATGTAGCAGCTTTTTTTTTTTGGGGGGGGGGGGGCAGAGATAAGGTAGAGGTATGTACAGTTCCCTAGCCTCTAAAAAAATGGCAGAGGGAAGTGGAGAGGCCTACCAGTTTAGTAGGGCAGAACTGCCTCAGAAAAGGTGAAACAGGGGTAATAGGACCAGGAGGGAAAACCATGGGTCAGCAGTCTATGCAGGGAGCATCATCGATAGTTCATTACCTGTATTTCAGCCCAGGAAAGAGTGGGAAGAGTCCAGGGAGCAGAAATGCTGCCGTCCCCAGGCCAGGAAATGTGCCAGGAGCTAAAGAGATTGGGTGAGACCAGGGCATACCCATTGCTTCCTGCTGGAGAGCACACAGCTGTGAGAGGGGGAGGATTCCCTGGCAGAACAGCAGTGAATACCCAACAAGGAAATGGCAGAGGCAGCAGAGCTTGTAAATTAGACATCTACTCCGTCTGAGGGTTTGTGGGGTATAACTGAAATCCGGAGGGGGAGGGGGCATAGCCCACCCCAGCCCCCCCCTAGATCCAGGCACGCTGTTAATACTCCACTTTTAGACCCACCCCACCCATACACCTGCCTTTGATTCCCCACCCAAAGACTCATCCTTCATCCTCCATCTATAGACCCAGCTTTTCTCCCTGCTCACAGTCCCACTTTTCTTCCTCAGCCCATTGACCCACCATTTATCTCCCTCCCAGATCCATCTTTCACCCCCGCCCGTACTCCTACTTCTCATCCTACACTCATATCCCACCGTTCCCATCGAGATCAACCTTTTATCTTCCACCCATAGACCCATCTTTTATCTTCTGCTCCTAGACCTGCCTTTGATTCTCCACCCATAGACTCACCCATTATATCCAATTCTTCATCTTCCACATTTTTTCCTGCACATAGACCTCATCCTCCACATATATCCTACTTTTCAATTCCCACTCAGATCCATCTTTATTCCAGCGCCCATAGATCAATCTTTTCTTCGTGACCCATAGACCTACATCTCATCCCCCCCCCCCCATACACCCACCTTTTATCCTCCACCCATATCCCACCTTTCTTCTCCCTCCCGGATCCACCTTTAACAACCACCCATAGATCTCCTATTTTTCCACCATCCATAGACCCACCTTCCATCCCCCACCCTTAGATCTGCCTTTTCTCTACCATCCATAAAACTGCCTTACATCCTCCACCCTTAGATCTGGCTTTTCTCCACCATCCATAGATCCACCTTCCATCCTTCACCCACAGATCTGCCTTTTTTCCACCATTCATAGACCCACCTTCCATCCTCCACCCTAAATCTGCCTTTTCTCCACCATCCATAGACCCACAATCCATCCTCCACCCTAAATCTGCCTTTTCTCCACCATTCATAGACCCACCTTCCATCTTCCACCCTTAGATCTGCCTTTTCTCCACCATCCATAGACCCACAATCCATCCTCCACCCTAAATCTGCCTTTTCTCCACCATCAATAAACCCACCTTCCATCCTCCACCCTTAGATCTGTCTTTTTTCCACCATCCATAGACCCACAATCCATCCTCCACCCTAAATCTGCCTTTTCTCCACCATTCATAGACCCACAATCCATCTTCCACCCTTAGATCTGCCTTTTTTCCACCATCAATAGACCCACCTTCTATCCTTCACCCTGAGATCTGCCTTTTTGCCACCATCAATAGACGCACCTTCCATCCTCCACCCATAGAGTTGCCTTTTCTCCACCATCAATAGATCCAACTTCAATCCTCCACCATTAGATCTGCTTTTTTTGTAAACCATCCATAGACCCACCTTCCATCCTCAACCCATAGAGTTGCCTTTTCTCCACCATCAATAGACCCACCTTCCTTCCTCCACCATAGATCTGCCTTTTCGCCACCGTGCATAGACCCGCCTTCCTTCCTCCACCCTTAAATCTGCTTTTTTTCCACCATCCATAAGCCCACCTCCCATCCTCCACCCTTAGATCTGCCTTTTTTGCCACCATCCATAAGCCCGCCTTCCATCCTCCACCCTTAGATCTGCCTTTTTTGCCACCATCCATAGACCCGCCTTCCATCCTCCACCCTTAGATCTGCTTTTTTCCACCATTCATAGACCCACCTTTCATCTTCCACCCATAGATCTGCCCTTTTTCCACCATCCATAGAACCACCTTACATCCTCCACCCATAGTTCTGCCTATTCGCCACCATCCATAGACCCATTTTTCATCTGCTGCCAAAGACCCCCCCCCTTCTTTTATTCTCTGTAGACCCACCTTTCACCCTCTATCTTCTTTTACAACATCCTTTGTTACTTTGTATTGCAGTCCTCCACCCATATATGACATGAAGTGTGGCTCCATCTGAGGTGATGAACAGACACTATATGAGTGCCACATGATATCAGTGATGGTAATAGTGAGATTATTTTTGGTAGTGACATAGGGGTGTGCCCAAGATCATCCAAGTGGTCAGAATCAGCCCTGCCCCTGAGGATCCAAGTGTTCATTGTTTTACTCGCTATTTGTCCAGGTGGCCATTGTCACTGGAACAGATTGATGTAAAAGCCAAACAGGAATAGAAGGGAAATCTTCAAACAAGAACACTTCTTCTGGAGACAGCTGTCTACGGGTCTCCCTTCACTTTGGAGAAATTTCCCCCTGGGACAGGAAATGAAGAAAAATCTTCCCAATGTACAAATGTAGCAAAACTGTAAAACAATACTGTAGGCTAAAGCTACACTGTAGTATATTTACCTAGGCAATTATTTCTGTTGCCCCGGGTTATGACACAATCCTTCTCTCTGGATACCACCTAGGAGCATGGAGCAGATTGTATCCCTAAAGGATATAAAAAAAGAAATTTCCCCCAAATTTTATCCCATTAAACTCACCCTGACGAGGTCAGTGAGTCCAGAGACAGACATGGCGGGTGCGGTGTAAACACGCTAACACGACCGCATTTCCCTGAATACGTCCAATGGAAAAACAGCGAATGGGAAGTGCTATAAATATTTCAGGCTTTCTGAGTTCTTTGGGGCAGAACTGTGAAGATGAGATCTGGCAGAATCATGTCAGATTAACTCACCGAACACCAAAATCATTCATTTATGATGTGCAGCAAATTCATTTTATATCCGACACAATCCAGAAAAAGCAGAAATGCATCTGGGTGGGGGAGGGGCGAGTCTTTCCAGCTGAGTTCTGTCTGAGCTCCGCTGTTCTCTGAGCTGGGAGAGACCCATCGGGAGGGAGCCGCGCCACATAATGGGCCTCTAACCTGCAGGTCACTTTGATACGAAGCGGAGCAGCTGGAAGATTTACGGACCCTGAGCTGATAGCAGTCTTACCAATACAGTGCATCCGGAAAGTATTCACAGCGCTTCACTTCTTCCACATTTTGTTATGTTACCGCCTTATTCCAAAATGGATTAACTACTTGCCGCCCGCCCACCGTCAAATGACGACGGAGCGGTGTGGCGGGCGTAATATGACGGCGCGCCAGAACAGCCGCTCTTGTGGGTGCGACCCCGATCTTGGTAAAGGGCCAATAAGGTGGCTCTTTATCCATGTGATCGGCTGTGTCCAATCACAGCCGGTCACATGTAAATGAGGAAGTGCCGTTTATCAGCGCTCCTTGCCTCACACTGTCTAAGTGTGTGGCACATTTCCTACCAAAGACGTCAACGATGGGGCACATTTCCTACCAAAGACGTCAACGATGGGGCACAGTTCCTACCAAAGATGTCAACGATGGGGCACATTTCCTACCAAAGATATCAATGATGGGGCACAGTTCCTCCCAGTGACATCAATGATGGGGCACAGTTCCTACCAAAGACATCAACGATGGGGCACAGTTCCTACCAGTGACATCAACGATGGGGCACAGTTCCTACCAATGAAATCAAGGATGGGGCACAGTTCCTACCAGTGACATCAACGATGAGGCACAGTTCCTACTTATGAAATCAAGGATGGGGCACAGTTCCTATCAATGAAATCAACGATGGGGCACAGTTCCTACCAGTGACATCAACAATGGGGCACAGCTCCTACCAAAGACATCAACGATGGGGCACAGTTCCTACCAATGACATCAACGATGGGGCACAGTTCCTACCAAAGACATCAATGATGGGGCACAGTTCCTACCAAAGACATCAACGATGGGGCACAGTTCCTACCAGTCACATCAACGATGGGGCACAGTTCCTACCAGTGACATCAACGATGAGGCACAGTTCCTACAAATGAAATCAAGGATGGGGCACAGTTCCTACAAATGAAATCAAAGGATGGGGCACAGTTCCTACCAATGAAATCAAGGATGGGGCACAGTTCCTACCAATGAAATCAAGGATGGGGCACAGCTCCTCCCGGTGACATCAACGATGAGGCGCCGTTCCTACCAATGAAATCAAGGATGGGGCACAGTTCCTACCAGTGACATCAACGATGAGGCACAGTTCCTACTTATGAAATCAAGGATGGGGCACAGTTCCTACCAATGAAATCAACGATGGGGCACAGTTCCTACCAGTGACATCAACGATGGGGCACAGTTCCTACCAGGGACATCAATGATGGGGCACAGTTCCTACCAGTGACATCAACGATGAGGCACAGTTCCTACCAGTGACATCAACGACGGGGCACAGTTCCTACCAATGACATCAACGATGGGCACAGTTCCTACGAGTGACATCAATGATGGGGCACAGTTCTTACCAAAGACATCAATGATGGGGCATAGTTCCTACCAGTGACATCAACGATGGGGCACAGTTCCTACCAGTGACATCAACAATGGGGCACAGTTCCTACCAATGAAATCAAGGATGGGGCACAGTTCCTACCAATGAAATCAACGATGGGGCACAGTTCCTACCAAAGACATCAACGATGGGACACAGTTCCTACCAATGACATCAACGATGGGGCACAGTTCCTACCAAAGACATCAATGATGGGGCACAGTTCCTACCAATGACATCAACGATGGGGCACAGTTCCTACCAAAGACATCAATGATGGGGCACAGTTCCTACCAAAGACATCAACGATGGGGCACAGTTCCTACCAGTCACATCAACGATGGGGCACAGTTCCTACCAGTGACATCAACGATGAGGCACAGTTCCTACAAATGAAATCAAGGATGGGGCACAGTTCCTACAAATGAAATCAAAGGATGGGGCACAGTTCCTACCAATGAAATCAAGGATGGGGCACAGTTCCTACCAATGAAATCAAGGATGGGGCACAGCTCCTCCCGGTGACATCAACGATGAGGCGCCGTTCCTACCAATGAAATCAAGGATGGGGCACAGTTCCTACCAGTGACATCAACGATGAGGCACAGTTCCTACTTATGAAATCAAGGATGGGGCACAGTTCCTACCAATGAAATCAACGATGGGGCACAGTTCCTACCAGTGACATCAATGAAGGGGCACAGTTCTTACCAAAGACATCAATGATGAGGCACAGTTCCTACCAGTGACATCAACGACGGGGCACAGTTCCTACCAATGACATCAACGATGGGCACAGTTCCTACGAGTGACATCAATGATGGGGCACAGTTCTTACCAAAGACATCAATGATGGGGCATAGTTCCTACCAGTGACATCAATGATGGGGCACAGTTCCTACCAGTGACATCAACAATGGGGCACAGTTCCTACCAATGAAATCAAGGATGGGGCACAGTTTCTACCAGTGACATCAACGATAGGTCACAGTTCCTTCCATTGACACCCACAGTGGGGCCCAAGACACCAAAGCTGGGGCACAATTCCTCCCAATGACACCAATGGGACATTTTGTACTCCCAATGGCCACAGTCCGGACCCCCTAAAAGCTGAAGGACAGTAAACTGGCCCTTTGGTTAGAAAGTTTGAAGACCCCCGATGTAGGGAAGCCCTGGTTGAGAATGTCTGCATTATTCAGATACATTGCATCCAGTGTGATGTGTGTGTGTAAGGGGGGGAGGGTGGGCTTTAAGTTTTCATATCTAAAGCAACCCAAAAGAAGACCACTCCTGACCCTTCTCTCTGCAGAGTACAGGCTAGAAGAAGCCAAAACAGGTTTCCTTTGCTGGAAATATCACTGCTCTGTGAGGCCTAGGCATTCAATCATGTGACCACTGGCCATAAAATGCTGAAGCCGTGGTTTCTTGTGGCTTTTACAGCTATTATTAAAGTTTTCCCAAACCCTAATAAACTGCTACTTAGATGGTCCTAGATGACGGCTGTCAATGTCAAGCTTGTGGGTATCCTTCCTAATAAATGTGGGCACCAGTGATCCCTCCAGTGAGTGGTGGCTACTCTTGGCCTGTAAGCAGAGATAGATCATACAACCCCTGGCACCCAGGGGCAGTGGGCAGAAGTGGCTTGTAGCAGATAATTTATGCCCAAGCATCCACATGTCACTGTTGCAGATTTGTCCTCACTTCCTGTCTGGTAAAATGTTGTCATCTGGACAGGAAGTGAGGGAAAATCTCTTTAACAGAGACCAGGTGTTAGGAACACTCCCTGTGTACACTGAAGTGCTGTCATGAATCTGCCAGTTAAGAGTTAACTTAGTGCAGACTAATTGCACTAATTGGCAAAAGGCTGGCCTATTTAAACACCACAGCAGCACTGAGCCATTGCTGTCTTGTCTGCAGCTTTACCTGTACTTCCTGATCCTGAACCTGCTGTTTCCTGTTGACTTCCTGATCGACCTCCCGGCTTGTCCACTACTTCGTCTGCTTGCTGCCCGCCCTGACCTTGGCTCGTTCCTGTGACCACTCTCCTGCCTTATCCTTGTCGGCTTATCTGCTTCCGATTCTGGACGTGTTCACCTCCTGGTGGGGCAACCCTGGGGACCGCGACCTGGTGTTAGCTTGCAGCGCAGTCTATCCCCACCACCAGGGGCTCTAGTGAAAACCAGCTAGCACTTAGACTCCGCACCTCAGACTAGCCCGTGTCTACCACCAGTGTGACCCGTCTGTGTTCCTGTTGTACCAGATCCCACGAGGCTACCTCTGCACGTCAGGCTCAGCCACCAGCACCATTACACCAGGATAGTAGGAAAAAACCCATAGAGGTGCTAATCCTTCCCTGCTCCATCCAAAGCTGAGAAAACAGTTTTTGGTTTTTGGACACCTCGAGTAATAATATCTCTACAATGTAATAACTGCTTTATGTTCCATTTGATAATTATCGGCTGCTGGTTCAGACTTCAAAATTTTTATTACCTTTACCGGTGCCGCATCCCAATAAATTGTACACTAGAACTAGATTTTTTTATACAGTTTTGTCCCAATGTCTTGCAAAATTTTCTATTTTGAATATATATTGTAATATTTATTATTTTATTATAATATTTAATTTTATATCAGAATATATATGTCAAGGTAAATGAATATTTTCCCTAAAATGTGATTTTTGTCAGACGTTGGATCTGGATAATCTTCGATAATATTCTCACAGAAATGGAACTTTCTATGCTTTGTACACTGAAGGAGAATTGTTGTTATCACAGCATATGACAGGACGGGTTTTCCTCCTTTCCGCACAGGTGATCTGAGGCCCGTGTCCATGCCCACCGACTACAGCTGGATAGGAGACCCCAAAGAGCCCAACATGTACAAGAGAGGGAGCCGAGGTGAGCCAAATATGTGTTCTGTGTGCGTCCCGTGGTGTCTTTGTTTGTGTTCTTCATACTCTATTGTTAATATTAAGGATACATTTATATTAGTGATCATTAAAAATTACAAGATAGAACCAATGGGCAGACCCCTGAAGGGTGGAGGAGCCACAAAGGGGACAAACTCCATTTTAATGGGCATGATTTAGGAATGAGATGTCCTTCAGGCTCATATGGGTGTAATGGTCAGGTGCCCACCAAAAGGTAGCTATATAGTATATATGGAATATGAGTAACTGAGGGACTGGATCCCATTCATCAGTGGATCATGATTGGAGAAGATCAAAGAACTTACGAGGCACAAGGGTTTCGGTGAGGTTGCTCTTCTACACAAAAAGGGTGCCTCTTAAATGGGGGGCCTGGTGTTGGGAAACCAAAATTCAAAAAGGGCACCGGACCAGTGAACTGAGGGCCCAAACACCTTTAATATTGGTGTTCGTTCAGCAAGATAATATTAAGCATTCGACTCATTTTTGGTCCCCTTCTTGCTCAGGGCTACAAAACAGATACAGAATTGTTACATGCCTTGTGGCTCATATACGTTTTTGTGGTAAATTTTCTGTTTTTACAAACATTTATGAACCAATTTTGTATCCATTTTGTAGCATTAAGAAGAGGGATATAATTGAGTCCCCAAAACAAATTGGATGTTTAAGATTTTCTGAATGAATACTAGTATTAAAAGTTTTTGGACTCTCAGTTCTTTGGTCTGGCACCCTTTTTGGACTTTGGTTTCCCAACTTCAGGTCCCCCATTTAAGAGGCACCCTGTGTGTCTCACTGGAACCATTGTCCCCTATGATTGGTTTGATCTTTTTCAATCATGATCCACTGATGAGTCAAATCCTGAGTCTCAGTTCCACATATTCCACAATCCACATACACTTTATGACCACCATTTTGTGGGTACCTGACCATCACGCCCATGTGAGCTTGATAGACATCCAATAACAAAACCATGTTTGCCTCTCTCCCCCTATGGCCTCTTTGTGGTTATAACATCCTCCACTCTTCTGGAAAGACTTTCCACAAGATGTTGGAGTGTGTCTGTGGAAATTTGTGCCCATTTGTGTGGTCAGGTACTGATGTTGGATTAGAAGACCTGGCTCACTTTAGGAATTTTTTATTCATCCCAAAGGTGTTCCGAAGGATTAAGGTCAGGGCTGCATGCAGGACACTTGAGTTCCTCCACACCAAACTGGTTACACCATGTCTTCATGGAGCTGGCTCAAACTGGTCAACCCATGACTTTTTGGAGCCGGTCCAAACTGGTCAACCCATGACTTTATGGAGCTGGTCCAAACTGGTCAACTCATGACTTTATGGAGCTTGTCCAAACTGATCCAAACTGGTCAACCATGTCTTTATGGAGCTGGTCCAAACTAGTCAATGGGGTCTTTAAGGAGCTGGTCAAATCTGGTCACCCCATGTCTTTATGAAGCTTATCCAAACTGGTAAACCCATGTCTTTATGGAGCTGGTCACCCCATGTCTTTATGAAGCTTATCCAAACTGGTCACCCCATGTTTTTTTTGGAGCTGGTCCAGACTGGTAACCCCATTTCTTTATGAAGCTGGTCCAAACTAGTCACCCCATATCTTTATGGAGCTGGTCCAATCTGGTAAACTGAGGTCTTTATGTAGCTGGTCCAAACTGGTAAACCCATGAGTTTATGGAGCTGGTCCAAACTGGTCACCCCATGTCTTTATAGAGCTGGTCCAAACTGGTCACCCCACGTCTTTATGGAGCTGGTCCAAACTGGTCACTCCGTGTCTTTATGGAGCTGGTCCAAACTGGTCACTCCGTGTCTTTATGAAGCTGGTCCAAACTGGTCAACTGAGGTCTATAAGGAGCTGGTCCAAACTGGTCACCCCATGTCTTTTTGGAGCTGGTCCAAACTGGTCAACTGAGTTCTTTATGGAGCTGGCTTTGTGCACAGGGGGGGCACGGTCATGGTGGAACAGAAAAGGGTCTTCACCAAACTATTGCCACAAGGTTGGAAAAGCACAATTGTCTACAATGTCTTTGTATGATGTCATATTTACAGTATTCTTCACTGGAGATACCTAAACTCATGATTTGGGGGGGTTCACATACATTTGCTTAGTTAGTGTATGAAGCCACTCTATGCTGGCAGGACAGGAGACCGAAGACATACAAAGCAGATTATAAATAAATTGCGGAAGCATTTATGAAGGTATAGGATTTAGTTAATTTTAAGCAAGAACACAACAATCAAAGTGTGTAGGAAGACCAGGCCTTTCAAAGCTCATTAATGAACTCTGAACCTCTGAATAACTACAATGTTAAATAATTGCCCCCCCCCCTCCCCATAACCCCCCCCCCCCCCCCCCCGTTTCATAATGTAATACTGGACATTGTTCAATAACTTGCGGCTTCCACGCTCTATCACTTTGACGAGATCACATGATCTCTGTCTGTCAGGAGTATTTTAGGTGAAAGACATCATTAGAGACTGCAGAAAGCCTATATATTCAGTCACACCTTTCAGCTCATCTTCCTCATTGTCGCAAAAACACATAAAAAAGATTGCAGAGAGAACAAAGCCATCATCTGCTGTATTGTGAGCGGTAGATGGAGTGTTCCTTTAATTCAGAGACTTCATTATGGAGCTGTGCAGCGTGGGACGTGGTAAACCATTAGAAGTCACACTTGTACCATTAGCAGCTCAGTCACTCGTATAAAATTCTTTTCTCAGCATAATGTGAGATTGAGGTTGTCTGAGGCCAAATAAACGCGTCTCACATCAGATTGGAGGAGATTGTCACTTATCCAGCCCCGGGATGTTGTCAGGGTCCATCTAACTACCTTCTGAGCTTACACTCTATGGTAACCATCCTTAACCAGAGTTCTGGAAGCCTGGGGGTTCCTTCAGAGGTGTCTATGGGTTCCTTCAGAGGTTTCTATGGGTTCCTTCAGAGGTGTCTAGGGGTTCCTTCAGAGGTGTCTATGGGTTCCTTCAGAGGTTTCTATGGGTTCCTTCAGAGGTGTCTAGGGGTTCCTTCAGAGGTGTCTAGGGGTTCCTTCAGAGGTGTCTGTTACGCTGAGCGCTCCGGGCCCCCTGCTGGCCTCGGAGCGCTCACAGCGTATGCCCCCCAGGCAGCACTCCAGCGTCTCGGCGTGTGCGTCCCCGCTCTCTAGCGCGCGCGCGCGCCGGGACTCTTAGATTCAAAGGGCCAGTGCACCAGTGATTGGTGCCTGGTCCAAAGTGGTTAAGGGTTAAGGTTTGTGAGAGGCAGTGCTGACTTAATTAGGTTTCACCTGTGCACTGCCCATAAATACCTTCTCCTCCCACAGCTTCCTCCTGGATCTTTGTGCCTTGTGCCTCTGAGAAAGCGTTCCCTATTGTTTTAGTTTGCCTTGCCTGTTGCCGAACCCGTTGCTACCGACTACTCGCCTTTGAACCTTTGCCGCCTGCCCTGACCTCTGCTACGTCCGACTACGCTCTTGCCTACTCCCTGTGTACCATGCCATATCAGCTGCCAAAGAGGTCGAGTTGTTACTAGGGGACACGACCTGGTAGTTACCGCCGCAGCAAATCCATCCCGCTTTGCGGCGGGCTCTGGTGAAGACCTGTAACTGCTTAGAACCGGTCCTCTAGTACAACCGGCGCCATCGCCTCTCTGGTCCAGAGGATCCACTACCAGTCCTGCCGGTTCGTGTCAGTAAGATCCGGCCATGGATCCCGCTGATGTTCCCCTGCCAAGCCTAGCGGACCTCACCACCATTGTGGCCCAGCAGGGTCAACAGCTGGCCCAGTTGACCGCTATGTTGCAGCAGCTCCTGCCTTCTCAGCAACAGCCAGCTCCTCCGTCTGCACCTGCGGCATCACCTCCGCCTGCAGTTGCCACCGGTTCCAGAATCCGTTTGTCCCTATCAGACAAATATGACGGAGATCCAAAGCAGTGCCGTGGGTTCCTGTCGCAGTGCTCTCTCCACCTCGAGCTACTGTCTGACCAGTTTCCTTCTGAGCGAGCCAAGGTAGCCTTTATTCTAAGTTTACTGTCCGGGAAGGCCCAGGCCTGGGCTACACCACTATGGGACCGCGCAGATCCTGCCATCGCTTCTGTCCAGAGCTTCTGCCTAGAGTTCCGGAATGTTTTTGAGGAGCCTGCCCGGGTTACCTCCTCAGAGACTGCCTTACTAAACTTGACCCAAGGTGGTTCTTCCGTGGGTGACTATGCCATTCAGTTCCGCACCCTGGCCTCTGAGCTGAACTGGAACAATGAAGCCCTTTGCGCCACCTTCAAGAAGGGGCTTAACAGCGAGATAAAGGACGTCCTGGCTGCACGTGAGCTTCCTTCCACTCTTAGTGACCTCATCTTGCTGGCCACTAGGATAGACAAGCGTTTCGGCGAAAGACAAGAGGAACTCCTCCTTGAAAAGGAAAAAGCTCGTCCTAGACGCTACCCTCGTCTGGCTCCCATTTTTCTGCGTCCACCTCAACCCGCTACTGGGCCCCCCTCCGTGGAGGCCATGCAGGTGGATCGGTCACGCCTGACTCCGCAAGAAGGAACCCGCCGCAGAGACGAGAACCTGTGTCTGTACTGTGCCAGTACCGAGCACTTCCTTCGAGATTGTCCTCTCCGTCCACCGCGGTCGGGAAACGCTCGCACCTAGTTAACGTGGGAGAGGCGTTGCTAGGTGTGGATTCCTCCTCTCCAAGTCTCATCATACCCAGGCAGTTGATCATCTCTTCCAAGCCCTCTTTCTCCGCAACCGCCTTCTTGGATTCCGGTTCAGCTGGCAACTTCATTCACGCCTCCTTGGTTGACAAGTACCGTATTCCAGTAATCCGTCTACCCAAGCCGTTTTTCATCTCTACTGTTAATGGTGAGAGACTCTCTGCCACCGTGCAGTTCCGTACCCAGCCTCTGCAGATGGACATCGGAATATTTCATACCGAGACTTTAGAGTTCTTTGTCCTTCCCTTCTGTTCCTCCGAACTCCTCCTGGGTCTGCCGTGGCTTCAACGTCATAGTCCTGTCCTGAATTGGTCCACCAGTGAGATCCTGCATTGGGGTTCCTCCTGTTCTGACCGCTGTTTCAAGCCTGCTCTGGTCAAACAGGACCCGCAAGTTTCTCCGCCTCCTGGGCTGCCCAAGCCTTACCATTCCTTTGCGGGTGTCTTCTGCAAGAAACAAGCTGAGGTTCTTCCTCCCCACCGACCCTACGATTGCCGAATCGACCTGATACCCGGTTCTACTCCACCTCGGGGCAGAATTTATCCTCTCTCACCTCCTGAGACTCTTGCCATGTCCGACTATATACGTGAGAACCTACAGAGAGGATTCATAAGAAAATCTTCTTCTCCTGCTGGGGCCATTTTTTTCTTCGTGACAAAAAAAGACGGCTCCCTCCGCCCCTGCATTGACTACAGAGGTCTTAATAAAATTACCATCAAGAACCGTTACCCTCTGCCTCTAATCTCTGAGCTATTTGATCGTCTCAGAGGGGCAAAGATCTTCACTAAATTGGACCTTCGAGGGGCCTATAATCTGATCCGTATCCATGAGGGAGACGAATGGAAGACCATCTTTAACACAAGGGACGGCCATTTTGAGTATTTGGTGATGCCCTTCGGCCTATGCAACGCACCTGCTGTCTTCCAGGAATTCGTCAATGATATTTTCAGGGACTTACTTTACACCTGCGTGGTCGTATACCTGGATGATATCCTCATCTTCTCCTCCAATTTGGACCAACACCGGGCCCATGTGCGACAAGTCCTTACTCGTCTTAGGAGGAATAGCCTGTACGCTAAACTTGAAAAATGTATTTTTTTTACACGGACCTCCCTGCCTTTCCTGGGATACATTATCTCAGCCCAAGGACTTCAAATGGACCCAGCCAAGCTCTCGGCGGTTCTGGATTGGTCACGCCCCTCTGGTCTCCGAGCCATACAAAGATTTCTGGGCTTTGCTAATTATTACAGGCAATTCATCCCTCACTATTCCACTCTGGTAGCTCCTATCGTGGCTCTCACAAGAAAAGGAGCTAACCCCAAATCCTGGCCTTCCCAAGCCGAGGAAGCCTTCCAGTCCCTGAAATCCGCCTTTGCCTCTGCACCCGTTCTCTCTAGACCAGATTCCACCAAGCCTTTCTCTCTTGAAGTGGATGCCTCCTCGGTGGGAGCCGGAGCTGTCCTCACCCAGAAGTCTTCCAGGGGCAGGACTTCAACTTGTGGCTTCTTTTCAAAGACATTCTCTCCCGCAGAGAGAAATTACTCCATTGGGGACAGGGAACTGCTGGCTATTAAATTGGCACTGGAGGAATGGAGACATTTACTCGAGGGCGCCACACATCCTGTGTACATCTTCACGGACCACAAGAACCTGGCTTATCTCCAGTCTGCTCAGAGATTAAATCCCGTCAGGCCCGTTGGTCTCTGTTCTTCGCCCGCTTTAATTTTGAGATCCATTTCCGTCCGGCTTGTAAGAACATTAGGGCAGATGCTCTGTCTCGCTCCTCTGATGTGGTGGGCGATGAGTTAACACCTCAATATATTATCCCTCCAGAACGCCTTATTACAGTCGCTTCCGTGGACCTGCGCCTTCTTCCTCCTGGCAAATCCTACGTACCTCCACGTCAGCGGTTGCGAATTCTCAAGTGGGGCCACGCCTCCCCTTTTGCCGGTCATCCAGGGGTGCTAAAATCTCTCCAACTAATCTCCCAAAGGTACTGTTGGCCTTCTCTGGAGAAAGATGTCTCGGACTTCGTCCAGGCCTGTTTGATTTGCGCCCAGGATAAATCGCCTCGCCAGAAACCAGCGGGCCTCCTCTTGCCTCTACCTGTTCCTGAAGTTCCCTGGTCTCACATCGCTATGGACTTTATTACAGATCTTCCCTCCTCCCATGGCTAGTCCGTTATTTGGGTTGTGGTGGATTGCTTCTCCAAGATGGCTCACTTTGTACCCCTGCCCGGTCTACCCTCTGCACCCATGTTGGCCACACATCTTCCGTCTCCATGGCCTTCCCAAACATATTGTCTCGGATCGTGGGGTACAATTCGTCTCCAAATTCTGGAGGGCTCTATGTGCTCAGCTCGGGATCAAATTGGACTTTTCTTCTTCGTACCATCCTCAGTCTAACGGCCAAGTAGAACGGGTGAACCAAATTTTGGGTGTCTATCTGCGTCACTTTGTATCCTCACGCCATGACGACTGGGCTGATCTACTTCCCTGGGCGAAGTTCTCCTACAACTACAAACAATCCTCTGCTTCTAACAAGTCTCCTTTCTTTGTAGTTTTTGGCCGTCATCCTCTTCCACCTCTGCCGCAGTCTCCCACTCCTTCTTCTGTACCGGCCGTTGACAGTCTTGTACAGGACTTTTCCTCCATCTGGCGAGAAACCCACACTGCTCTCCTCAAGGCTTCCGCCCGTATGAAGGTTCAAGCTGACAAGAGACGCAGATCTCCTCCGGAATTTCGCCCGGTTGACAAGGTGTGGCTCTCCTCTAGGTACATCCGATTTAGGGTCCCAAGTTACAAGTTGGGCTCTCGTTTCTTGGGACCCTATAAAATCAAGAGTCGTATCAATCAAGTTTCTTATCAGCTCCATCTTCCTCCCTCCCTCCGAATCCATAACTCCTTCCATGTCTCCCCTCTTAAACCTGCTGTCTTTAACCGTTTTTCTCCCACGCCTGTTGCCAGTACCTCCGATATATTCTCTGTCAAGGAGATCTTGGTGACTAAGATCTCCCGGGGGAAAAGATTTTTTTTGGTCGACTGGGAGGGCTGCGGTCCTGAGGAGAGGTCATGGGAGCCGGAGGAGAACATCCTGGACCGCAGCCTCATCCTCAAATTCTTCGGTACCAAAAAGAGAGGGAGACCAAAGGGGGGGTACTGTTACGCTGAGCGCTCCGGGCCCCATGCTGGCCTCGGAGCGCTCACAGCGTATGCCCCCAGGAAGCACTCCAGCGTCTCGGCGTGTGCGTCCCCGCTCTCTAGGGCGCGCGCGCCGGGACTCTTAGATTCAAAGGGCCAGTGCACCAGTGATTGGTGCCTGGCCCAAAGTGGTTAAGGGTTAAGGTTTGTGAGAGGTAGTGCTGACTTAATTAGGTTTCACCTGTGCACTGCCCATAAATACCTTCTCCTCCCACAGCTTCCTGCCGGATCTTTGTGCCTCTGAGAAAGCGTTCCCTATTGTGTTAGTTTGCCTTGCCTGTTGCCGAACCCGTTGCTACCGACTACTCGCCTTTGAACCTTTGCCGCCTGCCCTGACCTCTGCTACGTCCGACTACGCTCTTGCCTACTCCCTGTGTACCATGCCATATCAGCTGCCAGAGAGGTCGAGTTGTTACTAGGGGACACAACCTGGTAGTTACCGCCGCAGCAAATCCATCCCGCTTTGCGGCGGGCTCTGGAGAAGACCAGCAACTGCTTAGAACCGGTCCTCTAGTACAACCGGCGCCATCGCCTCTCTGGTCCAGAGGATCCACTACCAGTCCTGCCGGTTCGTGACAGTGTCTAGGGGTTCCTTCAGAGGTGTCTAGGGGCTCCTTCAGAGGTGTCTAGGGGTTCCTTCAGAGGTGTCTAGGGGTTCCTTCAGAGGTGTCTATGGGTTCCTTCAGAGGTGTCTAAGGGTTCCTTCAGAGGTGTCTAGGGGTTCCTTCAGAGGTGTCTAGGGGTTCCTTCAGAGGTGTCTAAGGGTTCCTTCAGAGGTGTCTAGGGGTTCCTTCAGAGGTGTCTAGGGGTTCCTTCAGAGGTGTCTATGGGTTCCTTCAGAGGTGTCTAAGGGTTCCTTCAGAGGTGTCTAAGGGTTCCTTCAGAGGTGTCTAGGGGTTCCTTCAGAGGTGTCTATGGGTTCCTTCAGAGGTGTCTATGGGTTCCTTCAGAGGTGTCTAAGGGTTCCTTCAGAGGTGTCTAGGGGTTCCTTCAGAGGTGTCTATGGGTTCCTTCAGAGGTGTTTAGGGGCTTCCTTCAGAGGTGTCTAAGGGTTCCTTCAGAGGTGTCTATGGGTTCCTTCAGAGGTGTCTAGGGGTTCCTTCAGAGGTGTCTAGGGGTTCCTTCAGAGGTGTCTATGGGTTCCTTCAGAGGTGTCTAAGGGTTCCTTCAGAGGTGTCTAAGGGTTCCTTCAGAGGTGTCTAGGGGTTCCTTCAGAGGTGTCTATGGGTTCCTTCAGAGGTGTCTAAGGGTTTCTTCAGAGGTGTCTAAGGGTTCCTTCAGAGGTGTCTAGGGGTTCCTTCAGAGGTGTCTATGGGTTCCTTCAGAGGTGTCTAAGGGTTCCTTCAGAGGTGTCTATGGGTTCCTTCAGAGGTGTCTAGGGGTTCCTTCAGAGGTGTCTAGGGGTTCCTTCAGAGGTGTCTAAGGGTTCCGTCAGAGGTGTCTAGGGGTTCCGTCAGAGGTGTCTAGGGGCTCCTTCAGAGGTGTCTAGGGGTTCCGTCAGCTGTGGTGGATTGATTCCCTATTTGAGGGTGTCTGGATAGTTTGGAGTCAATGCCATTTAGCAGAGGCGGGATCTTTTTTGGTTGTCTCAGAGTAGTATTCTGACCTCTCTGGGCCATTCACCAGACGCTTCTATGGTTTGCTAACGGTTCATGCGGTCATTGGGCAACATTTCAAATGGGGAACAAGTGGAGGAAATCTTTATTGCTGTCTGTGTCCCCATTGGGGAGAATTCCCCCCACTTCCTCCTCTGAACTTCTCCTTTCCCTCTGTACAGGTCCCTCCATGTACTCCTATAGATCAGGGGTCTCCAAACTTTTCCGGACCGGCTACTTTGTGGATTTTACAAATATTTTATAAAGATTCCCCCTCTTACATCCACAAGAGCCCATCGGAGTCTGGGATTTGTGTACGTCTTCCAGATCTGTGCAGTTACCCAGTTTGAGACTTCCTGTAATAAAGACCTCTCACTGCTGTTCTCTCTCCTTGTGCAGGAGGACTGGTCTTGTCTCCGCCCCCTCCTGTAGTTTTCTGCAGAAAGCCTATAGTGGGTGGAGCCTGGTGGGCCCCTCCCACAGCTCTGCTCTCTCTCTCCTTGTGCAGGGTGACTGGTTATGTCTCCACCCCTCCTGTTTGCTGTTGTGGGTGGAGAATCCTAAGCTTCTCCCAACAGATCTGCTCTCTCTCCTTGTGAAGGGTAAATGGTCTAGTCTCCGCTCATCCTGTAGTTTTCTGTAGTGGGTGGAGCAATCTGAGCTCCTCTTTGTGCAAGGTAAATGGTCTCGTCTCCACCCATCCTTTAGTTTTCTCTTGTGGGTGGAGCATTCTAAGCTCCTCCCACAGCTGTTTCTTCTCTCTTTGTGCAGGGTGAATGGTCTCATCTCCGTCCCTCTTGTAGTTTTCTTTTGTGGGTGGAACATTCTAAGCTCCTCCCACAACTCTGCTCTCTCTTTCTCTCTCCTTGTGCAGGGTAAATGGTCTCGTCTCCACCCCATCTGTAGTTTTCTGTAGTGGGTGGAGCATTATAAGCTCCTCCCACAGCTCTGCTCTCTCTTTCTCTCTCTCCTTTTGCAGGGTGAATTGTCTCATCTATGCCGCATCTGTAGTTTTCTGTAGTGGGTGGGGCATTCTAAGCTCCTCCCACAGCTCTGCTCCCGCTCTCTCTCCTTGTGCAGGGTGAATGGTCTCGTCTCCGCCCCTTCTGTAAGTTTCTGTTGTGGGTGGAGCATTCTAAGCTCCTCCCACAACTCTGCTCTCTCGCTCTCTTTGTGCAGGGTAAATGGTCTCGTCTCCGCCCCATCTGTAGTTTTCTGTTGTGGGTGGAGCATTCTAAGCTCCTCCCACAACTCTGCTCTCTTTGTGCAGGGTAAATGGTCTCATCTCCGCCCCATCTGTAGTTTTCTGTTCTGGGTGGAGCATTCTAAGCTCCTCCCACAACTCTGCTCTCTCTTTCTCTCTCCTTGTGCAGGGTAAATGGTCTCGTCTCCACCCCATCTGTAGTTTTCTGTAGTGGGTGGAGCATTATAAGCTCCTCCCACAACTCTGCTCTCTCTTTCTCTCTCTCCTTTTGCAGGGTGAATGGTCTCATCTTCGCCCCATCTGTAGTTTTCTGTAGTGGGTGGGGCATTCTAAGCTCCTCCCACAGCTCTGCTCCCGCTCTCTCTCCTTGTGCAGGGTGAATGGTCTCATCTCCGCCCCTTCTGTAAGTTTCTGTTGTGGTGCAGCATTTTAAGCTCCTCCCACAACTCTGCTCTCTCGCTCTCCTTGTGCAGGGTAAATGGTCTTGTCTCCGCCCCTCCTGTAGTTTTCTGTTGTGGGTGGAACATTCTAAGCTCCTCCCACAGCTCTGCTCTCTCTCTCTCCTTGTGCAGAGTGAATGGTCTCGTCTCCGCCCCTCCTGTGGTTTTCTGTTGTGGGTGGAACATTCTAAGCTCCTCCCACAGCTCTGCTCTCTCGCTCTCCTTGTGCAGGGTGAATGGTCTCGTCTCCGCCCCTCCTGTAGTTTTCTGTTGTGGGTGGAGAATTCTAAGCTCCTCCCACAGCTCTGCTCTCTCTTTCTCTCTCCTTGTGCAGGGTGAATGGTCCCATCTCCACCCCTCCTGTAGTTTTCTGTTGTGGGTGGAGCAGTCTAAGCTCCTCCCACAGCTCTGCTCTGCACAGGCTATGTACAGCATGGTGATGATGTCACTGCTGCTTTTTCGCAGTAATATCTGGGTTTGCAAAGGCATTTGATGCACAAAGTGGACTTCGATCCTCTGTGTCTATTGAGGAATAATTAATAAATTCAATGCATATTATATATACTACATATATTACCATCTATATATATATATTTGTAGGGTTCTAGCGATGGTGAAAACGTTGCCGGGCATTTTATTGTTTAATGTGTTTATGTGACACCTGCCACTTCCTGTCCCTCCCCCCCTTCCTGTTTCAGTTGCTCTCTTAGTCTGTATTCTATCACATTTCTATAAGCTGCATCTACAGCACAGAGCATGATTCACCCCTGGCATGGCATGCTGGGACGTGTAGTGCCTCGTGAAGGCAGGAGGTTATTATGTTCCAAGCTATAGAGAACCCCCCATGCTGAGACTTGTGGTGCCCCAGCATGGTGTACAAGGGTCCCAGTGGGCATTCTGCATTTTTATTATCCGAATCTGACATTTCAGACCCATTATATGAAAGGCGGGGGAGGGGGGGGTGCTGTTACTTTTGCAGCATTTGCTGCAATCCTTCCTTCCTTCATCTGCAGACATTCTTTGTTCCTTGCTGTGTGGGAGGTCTGGAGACAGCGGTGTCCATGGAATGTACGCCCAGCAGAACATTCCATACAGATCACATTACTTCTGGTACCGACCCAAAGAGCTCAGTTCTGGCCAACAAACCCCAACTGAATGAGCAATAGTTTGCTCTGTGCACTGCGTCTCATCAATATTCTCCTTTCTCTTCATAAAATCCTTTTATTTTCCATCCTTTGTTCCTGCTTAGAGCTGCTGATCCACCTGCAGCCTCTTTACAGCCACTTCCTGGTTACATGAAACCCCCAGTGATGGCTGCTTGGCATTTCCCAGGGTGTGGGTGTCATGATGGTGACAACAGTGGAACAATGGGCACTTGTAGTTTCCATTAGAAAGGCTGTGTGACATGGTGACAACGCATGAAGCACAGCAGGGAGACAGGGACAGAGGGTTGTCACCCTGTAACAGGAAGTGCCTGAACCAGGACCTCCATGGCAGGATCACCGGGGATTATCTTCATAAACTCTGCAGAGTCAAACATTTACAGCGCTCAGCATAAATGATTATACCCCAATATACAGCGCTCAACATAAATTAGTACACCCCAATATACGGCGTTCAACATAAATGAGTACACCCCAATATACAGCACTCAGTATAAATGAGTACACCCCAATATACAGCGCTCAGTATAAATGAGTACACCCCAATATACAGCACTCAGCATAAATGAGTACAACCCAATATACAGCGCTCAGTATAAATGAGTACACCCCAATATACAGCGCTCGGTATAAATGAGTACACCCCATTATACAGCGCTTGGTATAAATGAGTACACCCCAATATACAGCGCTCAGTATAAATGAGTACACCCCAAAATACGGCACTCAGTATAAATGAGTACACCCCAATATTCAGCACTCGGTAAAAATGGGTACACCCCAATATACAGCACTCAGTATAAATGAGTACACCCCAATATACAGCACTCAGCATAAATGAGTACACCCCAATATACAGCGCTCAGTATAAATGAGTACACCCCAATATACAGCGCTCAGTATAAATGAGTACACCCCAAAATACAGCACTCAGTATAAATGTGTACACCCCAATATACAGTGCTCAGCATAAATGAGTACGGGTCCGATCTGTCCGCCGCAATGTCGTAGTCCCGCAAAAAAAATCGCAGATCACCGCCATTACTAGTTAAAAGTTACTAGTTTTTTTATAGCGCAAAAAATAAAAATCGCACAGGTGATGAAATACCACCAAAAGAAATCTCTGTTTGTGGGGGAAAAAAATGACATCAATTTCATTTGGATACAGAGTCGCACAACCGCGCAATTGTCCATTAAAGTCACGCAGTGCCGAATCGCAAAATAGGGCCTGGTCTTTGAGCAGCCAAATCCTCCAGGGCTTAAGGGGGTAAATCTTCCAGAGCTAAAGGGGTTAAACAAGCTGAGGTTAGAAGCTGATTTTCCCATCTCTCGCTTTAGTAAATAAACCCCCACAGTGTAACTATTATAGTTTCCTTGATTTACATGTCAGTTGCAGCTGGTTAATTGATTCATTCATATAAAGTATATTTATATGTAAATAATTGTTACTATTGTAGGTTTCTTTTGTTACTTTGTATACATTGCATCACTTGTGTTACAGAGATATAAAGTAGATGGCTATACATGATGTGAATTTCGAATGGAAATCCAAATCGAACGTAAAATCAATCGTTTTTCGTAACATTAGTGTGGTATGCGCGACACGCGATTTTCATACAACAACCACAATTGACTGATCCAACATGTTGGGGTTTTTTTTGCGAAAATTGGCCAAATTTCATATTATTAATGAGGGGAGTTTTATGATTTCACCTAACAAAACACAGTACAGTTGGGGGTGTGTCCAGAAGAGGTGTGGTTGGGGTGTGTCCAGTAGAGGTGTGGTTGGGGGTGTGTCCAGTAGAGGTGTGGTTGGGGTGTGTCCAGTAGAGGTGTGGTTGGGGGTCTGTCCAGTAGAGGTGTGTTTGGGGGTGTGTCCAGTAGAGGTGTGGTTGGGGGTGTGTCCAGTAGAGGTGTGGTTGGGGTGTGTCCAGTAGAGGTGTGGTTGGGGGTGTGTCCAGTAGAGGTGTGGTTAAAAGGTCAAAACAACATTGCATCATTTCCCATCCTGGCACAAAAAATAGTGTTTGGAAGTACGATTTTGGAATCACATTGATGGGACTCTCGCATATTGTACGCGAGCGCCACTTTCTTTTATCGATCAACGGATCGTTCTAAATTTGCATTGTGTATGGCCAGCCATAGCTGGGTCTCTTTTCTCTCGGTCACTTACAGGGCATCCGGAAATATTCACAGCGCTTCACTTCTTCCACATTTTGTTATGTTACAGCCTTATTCCAAAATGGATTAAATTCATTATTTTCCTCAAAATTCTACAAACAATCCCCCATAATGACAACGTGAAAGAAGTTTGTTTGAAATCTTTAGAAATGTATTAAAAATAAAAAATTAAATCCCATGTGCATAAGTATTCACACCCTTTGCTCAATACTTTGGTGAAGCTCCTTTGGCACCAATTACAGCCTCCATTATTTCTGAGTATGATGCTACAAGCTTGGCACTCCTATTTTTGGGCAGTTTCTCTCATTCTTCTTTGCAGGACCTCTCAAGCTCCATCAGGTTGGATGGGGGAGGGTCGGTGCACAGCCATTTTCAGATCTCTCCAGAGATGTTCAATCGGGTTCAAGTCTGGCCTCTGGCTGGGCCACTCAAGGACATTCACAGAGTTGTCCCGTAGCCACTCCTTTGTTATCTTGGCTGTGTGCTTAGGGTCGTTGTCCTGTTGATGAACCTTCACCCCAGTCTGAGGTCCAGAGCGCTCTGGAGAAGGTTTTCATCAAGGATGTCTCTGTACATTGCTGCTTTCATCTTTCCCTCCATCCTGTCTAGTCTCCCAGTTCCTGCCACTGAAAAACATCCCCACACCATGATGCTGCCTCCACCATGCTTCACAGTAGGGATGGTATTGGCCAGGTGATGGGCGGTGCCTGGTTTCCTCCAGACATGACGCTTGCTATTCAGGCCAAAGAGTTCAATCTTTGTTTCATCAGAGCAGAGAATTTTGTTTCTCATGGTCTGAGAGTCCTTCAGGTGCCTTTTGGCAAACTCCAGGCGGGCTGTCATGTGACTTTTACTAAGGAGTGGCTTCCATCTGGCCACACCCATACAGGCCTGATTGGTGGAGTGCTGCAGAGATGGTTGTTCTTCTGGAAGGTTCTCCTCTCTCCACAGAGAAATGCTGGAGCTCTGTCAGAGTGACCGTTGGGTTCTTGGTCACCTCCCTGACTAAAGCCCCCCTCCCCCGATCGCTCAGTTTGGCCGGGCGGCCGCTCTAGGAAGAGTCCTGGTGGTTCCAAACTTCTTCCATTTACAGATGATGGAGGCCACTGTGCTCATTTGGGACCTTCAATGCTGCAGAAATGTTTCTGTGCCCTTCCCCCGATCTGTGCCTCCATACAATCCTGTCTCTGAGGTCTACAGACAATTCCTTGGACTTCATGGCTTGGTTTGTGCTCTGACATGCACTGTTACCTGTGGGACCTTCTATAGACAGGTGTGTGCCTTTCCAAATCATGTCCAATCAACTGAATTTACCACAGGTGGACTCCAATCAAGTTGTAGAAACATCTCAAGGATGATCAGTGGAGACAGGAGGCACCTGAGCTCAATTCTGAGTGTCATGGCAAAGGGGGTGAATACTTATGTACATGGGATTTTTTCCTTTTTTATTTTTAATAGATTTGCAAATATTTCAAACAAACTTCTCTCACGTTGTCATTATGGGGAATTATTTGTAGAATTTTGAGGAAAATAATGAATTTATTCCATTTTGGAATAAGGCTGTAATAACAAAATGTGGAAGAAGTGAAGCGCTGTGAATACTTTCTGGATGTGCTGTAGTTCTTGGTCACTTAGTTCTCAGTCTCTTAGGTCTCAGTCTCTTAGGTCTCAGTCTCTTAGGTCTCAGTCTCTTAGTTCTCAATCTCTTAGGTCTCAGTCTCTTAGGTCTCAGTCTCTTAGGTCTCAGTCTCTTAGTTCTCAGTCTCTTAGGTCTCAGTCTCTTAGTTCTCAGTCTCTTAGCTCTCAGTCTCTTAGGTCTTAGGTCTCAGTCTCTTAGCTCTCAGTTTCTTAGCTCTCAGTCTCTTAGTTCTCAGTCTCTTAGTTCTCAGTCTCTTAGGTCTCAGTCTCTTAGCTCTCAGTCTCTTAGGTCTCAGTCTCTTAGTTCTCAGTCTCTTCGGTCTCAGTCTCTTAGTTCTCAGTCTCTTAGTTCTCAGTCTCTTAGGTCTCAGTCTCTTAGTTCTCAGTCTCTTAGTTCTCAGTCTCTTAGTTCTCAGTCTCTTAGCTCTCAGTCTCTTAGTTCTCAGTCTCTTAGTTCTCAGTCTCTTAGTTCTCAGTCTCTTAGCTCTCAGTCTCTTAGCTCTGTCTCTTAGTTCTCAGTCTCTTAGCTCTCAGTCTCTTAGTTCTCAGTCTCTTAGCTCTCAGTCTCTTAGCTCTCAGTCTCTTAGGTCTCAGTCTCTTAGCTCTCAGTCTCTTAGGTCTCAGTCTCTTAGTTCTCAGTCTCTTAGTTCTCAGTCTCTTAGCTCTCAGTCTTAGTTCTCAGTCTCTTAGTTCTCAGTCTCTTAGTTCTCAGTCTCTTAGCTCTCAGTCTCTTAGCTCTGTCTCTTAGTTCTCAGTCTCTTAGTTCTCAGTCTCTTAGGTCTCAGTCTCTTAGCTCTCAGTCTCTTAGTTCTCAGTCTCTTAGCTCTCAGTCTCTTAGCTCTCAGTCTCTTAGTTCTCAGTCTCTTAGTTCTCAGTCTCTTAGTTCTCAGTCTCTTAGGTCTCAGTCTCTTAGCTCTCAGTCTCTTAGTTCTCAGTCTCTTAGTTCTCAGTCTCTTAGCTCTCAGTCTCTTAGCTCTCAGTCTCTTAGGTCTCAGTCTTTTAGCTCTCAGTCACTTAGCTCCCAGTCTCTTAGCTCTCAGTCTCTTAGGTCTCAGTCTCTTAGCTCTCAGTCTCTTAGGTCTCAGTCTCTTAGTTCTCAGTCTCTTAGGTCTCAGTCTCTTAGCTCTCAGTCACTTAATTCTCAGTCACTTTTCTTTCAGTCTCTTAGCTCTCAGTCACTTAGCTCCCAGTCTCTTAGCTCTCAGTCACTTAGTTCTCAGTCTCTTAGCTCTCAGTCTCTTAGCTCTCAGGCTCTAAGTTCTCAGTCTCTTAGTTCTCAGTCTCTTAGTTCTCAGTCTCTTAGTTCTCAGTCTCTTAGGTCTCAGTCTCTTAGCTCTCAGTCACTTAATTCTCAGTCACTTTTCTTTCAGTCTCTTAGCTCTCAGTCACTTAGCTCCCAGTCTCTTAGCTCTCAGTCACTTAGTTCTCAGTCTCTTAGCTCTCAGTCTCTTAGCTCTCAGGCTCTAAGTTCTCAGTCTCTTAGTTCTCAGTCTCTTAGTTCTCAGTCTCTTAGTTCTCAGTCTCTTAGTTCTCAGTCTCTTAGGTCTCAGTCACTTAGCTCCCAGTCTCTTAGCTCTCAGTCACTTAGTTCTCAGGCTCTTAGTTCTCAGTCTCTTAGTTCTCAGTCTCTTAGGTCTCAGTCTCTTAGGTCTCAGTCTCTTAGTTCTCAGTCTCTTAGTTCTCAGTCTCTTAGTTCTCAGTCTCTTAGCTGTCTGTGGGTAGAGGGAAGGTGACGGAAGTGTCAGTTGTCTTGTGTTGGGTGGCGCGGTGCAGTCGGTGTGCAGAGGATTTATACTTCTCTTCTTTCTTTTTTCCTTCCACTGACTCTGAGAATTCGCTCCTGCGATATCTGAGCGATGATAAGATCCTGGTGATCCAAGAGGAACCGCTGACCCAGAAAGACAACAAGAAGGACACGGGCCGGAGGTCCCGGAAAAAAAGCAAGAACCCGGGCAGTCCCAGTTACCCCATCAGCCCTTCCATGTTAACCTCCAGCGGGCGGCTGGACCCGGCCCAGCAAGACGCCATGACCTTCTCGATGGCGGACAGCAACACCGTACCCCTCTACCATGTGAGTACCAACATTTCACATTTCTCACCCCCCCCCCCCCATCTGAGCACCCCCTTTACCATCAGTATATGCACCCTCACTAAGCCGGCATCTCAACTTCTGATATGTACTAAGAGAAAGATGACCAGGAAAAGGAGATTTTCAAAGTAATAGACAGAAGTCTGCTTTGGGGGGTTGTGGCTGAGATCACACCAGACACACATACCAAAAATATGGCTTCTTATAACATCCGGTGGCCACAGGAGACCCTTATATATATATATATATATATATATATTTATATTTATATATATATATATTTTTTTTTTTTTTAAGCATCTTCTTTTAATTTTTTGTTTGCATCTTGCTGGATCTCAAACTTTTGGCATAAAGACAACAAGCCTTGTGCAAGACGTACCTTTGCTGGACCTGTGTACTTGCAATTAACTTATTATATGAATTATTAATGTTATTATTATATATTTGCTAATATAATTATTATTATTAATTTTATCATATATATATATGTGTGTGTGTGTGTATATATATATATATATATATATATATATATCTATATAGATATACTGTATCTATATCTATATATATATATATATATTAGTATATAATATGAATTGTATTTATTTATTATTAGATTATTATTATTATCATCATTACTGATGAATATTATAATAATATATTATAAATTGTATTCATCATTAAAAGTATTATTGATTACCTAATTAATTAATTAATGTTATTATTTAATCTTTAATATTATAATTATAATTATTATTATAATTATAATTTATATTATAATTATTTATTCATTATATATATATATATATATGTAGTATATAATATATAATATGATTTCCATTAATTCATTATTAAGGTTATTAATTTCATTCATATTATTATTATCATTATTAATGATAATTAATAATAATGAAAAAAAATCATAATATATTATTTATATTATTCATATTATTGAGTACCTTATTGATACCGATCGGCCTGGGTCTCCCTCCCTCCCTTGTAGTTCATGGGAATGTTTCTGCTCTCACATTAAGATATTTCAGATTAGGCTACATGTCATGTAACATATAACATGAACACCTTCCGCTTCTCCCCTGAGGAAGTGAGTCTTAAGTTAAGACGGTCATAGGTCTGAGGGATAGGACGGGTTCCCTGGTGAAGTCCAGATCAGGGATCTTCAGGTCATATTACGCAGACCTTCTGAGAAAAAAGGACCTTAGTCAGGACAGGATAAAAAGCTTTCTGGATTCTACTCCAGGATTGGGAAATGGTACATTGCCTTGGTGGATTTGACAGAACCAATTTCAGCGGATGAGGTAGTTCGTGCTATAGAGAAGCTGGCTACCAAAAAATCGCCTGGGCCAGATGGATTGACAGCTGAATTTTACAAGTGTTTTAAGTCCATTCTGGCTCCCTTTTTAGCGGAGGTTTATAACAGCTGTTTAGATGAGGGTTCTCTCCCTCCCTCCATGAGGCAATCCGCTTTGATTCTTCTGTCAAAAGGTAAAGACCCCTCAATAACCGAGAACTGGCGCCCCATCAGTCTTCTCAATGTTGATAGAAAGATGTTGGCGAAGATACTAGTTTGGCGCTTCTGGTCAGTAGTAGGCGATTTGTTGTCCAATAATCAGCACTGCTCGGTCCAAGGCAGAAGTACCTTTTCAGCAGTTTTAGCTGTCCGGGAGGCTTTAGAGCGATGCAGGGCTGCTGGATGGAGAAAGGACTTTCTGGCATTGGATCAGGCGAAGGCTTTTGATCGAGTCAATCATGAGTACCTGTATTTGCTACTTGGTAGATACGGCCTGCAGGGGAGGTTTATAGATTGGCTGAAAACATTATATAAAGGGGCCGAGAGCTTCCCACTGGAAATGGTTGGGTTGGACGGCCTTTTGAGGTTGGCTCTGGTGTGCGCCAGGAGTGTCCTTTGAGCCCCCTGCTATATGCATTCAAAATCGACCCCTTCATAAGAAGGTTAGAGGGTGGATCGTTGTGTGGGGTGCCTTTGGACATTGCTGGTATGCCGCCTTTGAAGGTTGTGGCCTATGATAATTATGTGTCTGTTATTATCTCTGGGATGGAGGAGGCGCAGGAGGTGGTCTCTGTGATGGAGCAGTACACGGAGGCTTCTGGCTCTGAAGTCGATCATGAAAAGAGTGAAGTTAATCATGAAAAGAGTGAAGTTTTCTGGATGGGTGAGGAGGGTGAAAGCTTCGAGCTTCCGGATGCCTTCCCTGAGCCCCAGCAGGAAATTAAAGTGTTGGTCATCAAATTTGGTCCTGGTGACTATGGTCATCGAAATTGGCAAAGCAGGTTGTAGAATGCCAATGCCAAAGTAGCAAGCTGGAAGAAATTGAAACTTTCCTTGAAGAAAAGGGTTGACTTGATTAAAACTTACCTGATCCCAATCTTTTTATATGTCAGCTTTGTCTATATCTTGCCAGAATCTCTCTATGCAAGCGTGTAAAGCTGCTTTTTTCCAACTGTTATGGGGAAATAGGCTGAGCCTGATCAAACGCAATGTAACTTTCCTGTCCAGGCGGGAGAGTGGTCTAGGAATTGTCAACCCTATAGTTTTATTTTCTCTGCTCTTTTTAAAATACAATCTTGGTAATATGTTAGCAGAGACCCCGCCGGGATGGGTGGGTGTTTTTCAATCTTGGTTTAGGCCTTTTCTGTGATGCTGGGAAGATGGCGGGCCAGTGAAAAGTCTGAGAGTTCGACATGGCAAGCTTCCGGCTTATGTTGTCCCGTGTCTGAAAATACTTTGGCAGTGGCAAGTGACAGTGGGGGTTATCAAGTCCCTCCCCAGGAAGCTTCTGGGGAAGAGGATTTTGGGCTCTGCTTTCAGTGTGTCACTGACCTTAAGGGATTGCCCAGGCCCCGTAATGAGACAGGGGTTGCATTTAATTAACTTGGGAAGAATCCCATTGAAGATTAGGGCTCAAGCCTGGCTCGCATTCCATGGAAGGCTCTATGTGAGAGGGAACCTGAAGCATCGCCCTGTGGATGATCGGGATTGTCCAAGAGCGGAGTGTGTTGGTAATGTGGAGTCTATGGACCACTATTTGCTCCAGTTTTCCTTTAACATAGAGGTGTATAAAAGGGTGGGGAGGGCTCTAGGCTAGGGATGATCGAACAGTTCGGGTCGACCATCGGTTTGACCCGAACATTGGCTGTTCGAAATTCGGCCGAATTCCAAACTTTTTGCGGTAAAAGTTTGGAATTCGGCAACCAGAACCGCCCAAAATGCAATGGGACAGGAACTGGGCTTTAAAAGCCCGTGATTGGACCAGAAATGTCAGTAAAAGCCAATTGGGGGGCAGGAGTCTGCTAGGAATGTGATTGGAGTGACTACGGGGTCCAGAGGCCAATCAGTAGTGAATACGCCCCCCAGTATATAACATAGTCCCGCCAAATCTCTAGCACTGTAATAGAGAGGCTGTGGAAGAGAGTGGAAGCAGTTCTGTTACTCCTGCTGCTCCAGTGTCATTTAGCAATTATTAGTGTGAGGAAAGGGATATGCAGTGTAGTTAGGGTACTATATACCACTATAGTTAGATTCAATAATCTAGTTTCTGTAGGGAAAGTGTTAAGTGTCAGGGTGACCGTAATGTAGTTTAGGGTGAACTGACTCTGACTGCTATGCCAGGGTGACCGAACTCATCCATGTCAGGGTGACCGCCAGAAGAAAAAGATCATTTTTCTTAGAATTTTTAGTAGAGCAGGGATGGGGTTCCGCTCCTTTCACACCTGGGCGTTTTTGTTTCAGGCATTTATTGGGCTTTTTTGTGGACATCTTTGGAGGCAGGCATGACATCTGAACTTCTGTGTAGGGGTATATATACACACACACATATATGTATATATACACATACACACATATAGGTGTGAAAGGAGCGGAACCCCATCCCTGCGCTACTGACATAATTTCAGTAGCGCAGGGATGGGGTTCTGCTCCTTTCACACCTATATGTGTGTATGTGATGTGTATATATATACATATATATATATGTGTGTGTGTGTATATATACCCCTATACAGAAGTTCAGATGTCATGCCTGCCTCCAAAGACACCCAAAAAATGCCCAATAAACGCCTGAAACAAAAACGCCCAGGTGTGAAAGGAGCCGAACCCCATCCCTGCGCTACTAAAAATTCTAAGAAAAATTATCTTTTTTTTCTGGTTCTGGACATGCTACAGAGCTGAAACTTCACAGGTACACTTTTTAGACCCCCCAGACACTAAATCCAAAGAAATCTCATTTTTTTTTTTCAATAATTTTTTCAATAATTGGCTCTCAAAAACGACAATTTTTAAGAACTTTTTTTTTGCCTGATTCATAGTCCATGGGGCATGACCCAGAACCCTAGGCACTTTTTAGGGGCATTTATTGGGTTTTAGGGCTTCAAAATTGTGTTTTTTGATTACCGAAGTTCGGGTCCCATTGATTTCAATGGGGTTCTGGAATCCGGACCCAAACTTTCGGGAAGTTCGGGTGTTCTGGCCGACCGAACTTTTCAAAAATTCGATCATCCCTACTCTAGGCATCCCCTTTCTCTATCGCATGAGTTATGCGGAGTGGGTGAATGGGGCATTCCCGGCTTGCTGGAATTTTGATTTCAATACACTTTTTCTAGTTAGTATAGTTGTCTGTTACTTCACGTTGAATGCACGGTGCCAGATTACCCTGCGGAAGAAAGTCCTGCCTGTCGAGGTGGTGGTGTACGATATTCTAGGTGAGGTTGGGAAGATTTGGGGTCCTGAGAAGGGCAGGGAGCCTCGAGCAGTCTGGATAAGGGCGTGGAGGAATATCAGACCTGCCTTTGGTGAACTGTCCATCTCTGGGTGAGGAGCTCTTTTCCTATGCTATTTCTTTCACGCCCTTAGCTTTTGTTGGTTAATATCTTCTTTTTGAAGAAGGGCTGCATACTTAATGGGGGTGGTTTTGTTTCTTGACCTCGAAGGTTGGATGTCTGGTGTGGAGTCCTACTAAGATTATTTTCTCCGGTAATGATGTGTTCATGATGTGAGTTTTGTTTTTGCTGTAAAGGCAGTCTTTATTTGAGAGCAGAATTTGCTATGTATTTTTTTTTCCCCTTTTCATGTAAATATGTATATATTTATTTATGTATATTGATTTTATGCTTATTGATTGCAAGACTTTTAATAAACAAAATTGGGAAGAATGTCCCTTACATTGGTGGTCAGTGGGAAGAATGCTCCTTACATTGGAGGTCAGTGAGAAGAATGCCCCTTACATTGGTGGTCAGTGGGAAGAATGTCCCTTACATTGGTGGTCAGTGGGAAGAATGTCCCTTACATTGGAGGTCAGTGAGAAGAATGTCCCTTACATTGGTGGTCAGTGGGAAGAAGGAGGAGGACACACCCAAGGAGCTCTCTGAGAACCAGCCCTTTTCAAGCCTGGGCCTTGCTTGCTAGCTTGGCCCAGGAACAATGCCTGATCCTGGGGGAGGCCCTGGGAGGGATCCCCCTGATGACACGGGGCCTAGTGAGGAGGAGGTGGAGGACCTGTCTGTGGGTCCAGGCCCTGGTGAGAATGCGGATGTCTTCAGCCAGAAGGTTATCAATCGTTTTAGGGCGATTGGAAGAGCTGAAGAAAAACTTAAAGTTTTGAAGGCTGAACACAAATCCTTCAGAGCCAAATACTGCCAGGCCTGGAGTAAAAATCGCACAGCCATGAAGCCTGAGCTACAGGAATTGGAAGATAAGGTAAAGAAACAATCTTTATTACTGGAAAAGTTAAAAGACAGAAGCGGAGTGTTTAAAGAAAAATTTGATAATGAGAGGCGATTTGCCAGCCAAGCATCAGCAAGTTCTGTGGATCAGCAGCCTCCGTTAATGGATGACCAGGCTCCATCTGCCTCTGCACCTCTCCCCCCATATCAGGACTGGGAATCGCCAGCGGCAACCAGCCAGGGGGTTGAGAGTGGACATGGATCCCTGACATTTATCCAGGAGATGGAGTCACCCCTGAAAGCAGACAAGTTTGTCTTTTCTGATGATCCATCAGAAATCCCTGAGGATGGGCAGAGGAGATTCAAACCAGCAAAGCCAGTACTGGTGGAGAAATCCCAGTACACCATGTTGCCTTCCAGCATGTCTGCCCCACCTGCTGTAGTGGATGGTGTCCCAGGTGAGAAGGAACTGCATATTGGAGTTACTGCTGAGGAGAAATCCGGTGCAGACATGCAGCGTAAATCCCTGACAGAATCACCAGATTGTGAAAGAAAGGTGGATGGACCTGCATCTAACACCCCAGGCATGGATTTTTCTGCTCCTGCTGAGACCAGTAGTCCCTCTGCAAGCAAAATGGCTGCAAACTCCATAGAGTTTGCTTCAGCTGAGTTTCCCAGTGTTCCAGAGCTGATTGACCAGCTGATTGCTAGTGGGGGAGGGGATCAACATGGTGCTGCGAGTGGAATGGAAGTAGCAATGGAAGTATTCTGCAATGCTTTACCTGCTGCTGTGTTAAAACAGGATTCTGTTTCTACAACTGAAAACTCTGTCCCAGTGGAAGAGAGGATGATCGCTGAAACTCTTACCAGTGCAGCAGCAACTATGGATTCTGCTGTGAAGACAACAGCAATAATAAATATCCCAGCAAGTATAAAAAATGACATTAATGTTAAAGCAATGAATGTGGTGGGTGGTGGTGAAGGGGTTAGTAATGCTGGGAAAAATAAAAATGACATTTCTCCTCCTGATCAGCAGAGGAAAGATTCGATTGCACAGATCAATCCCGAATCTGTGCAATCGTTATCTGCTAAGTGTGTGTCAGATAATTAAAAAAAACTGATGGATTTTCTGCTGGGAGGAATGTTGGAAGCTATGCTTCAGCTTTGGGGAGTCACACCAGGGTGGGTGGTGGGAATTCTGTTATTAGTCAAAATTCAGGGAGGTTTGGTGGGTATAGGAGGAGGAATGTGGTACAGTTGAGGTGGGTGGGGGATGGAACTCCACCAGTAAGGGGGAGGGTGGCTGAGTTGATTTTGGAAATGGGGTTTAAAGCCTGTGATATTTTTGCTTTAATTTGCCCGGTGGGGAGTTATGAATTTGATTTGTCGTTTGTAAAACCTGAAAGTTTGGATCTCTTCTGGGAGAGATTTAGGAGGTGCAAGGGCCTTCAGCAGTGGAGTGGTTTGGTGCCAAAGGTGATCTCAAGGCAGCCTCTGATAAAATCAGTGACCATTTTGGTGCGTAACGAATCCATACCAGAGGCTGATTTATTAGTATGGCTACGCCGATATGGCGAGGTCCTCACTCCACTGCGGAAGGTCCTTGATGAGCATGGGATATGGACAGGGGCCTGGACAGTGTCACTAAAATTGGGGGTGCTGGGCGATGTAGTTCAGCACCTTCCCTGCTCAGCCTTTCTGGGTAGGGATAGGCTGACCATTTTCTACCAAGGTCAGCCTAAGGTGTGTAATAAATGTGGTGATAAAGGCCACTTTGCATCGTCCTGCACCCACAAGAAGTGCTCACTGTGCCAGGATTTAGGCCATTTGGCCAGAGAATACACCCAGATTCGGTGCAATTTGTGCCAGCAGCTGGGTCATCCATATAGCCAGTGCCCAGAGGCACTGCATAACTTGCCAGGATTGGAGACTGAGCTGCAGAGGCTTGATAAAGAAGATGAAGCAGCTGAAGTTAGAGAGGAAATTGTTGTTGCCCCTCCTGTGTCTGTTGTGTCCGATTCTGTTTACCCTAGTGATGTGGTCCCTGAGTCTGTCCCTCCTGTGTCTGTTGTGTCAGATTCTGTTCCCCCTAGTGAGGTGGTCCCTGAGTCTGTCCTTCCTGTGTCTGTTGTGTCAGATTCTGTTTCCCCTGGTGATGTGGTCCCTGAGTCTGTCCCTCCTGTGGTTGTTCCTACATCTACTGTGCGTAGATCCTCCAGACTAGCGGAAGCTGCTGGGGGGGCGGGTATAGTGGATCTTCCCCCTCGGCTTACTCCACCTCCAGTCCCTGTCTCTCGACACCGCAAACGCGGCCAAGAGGGTGCAGGGGTGCTGGATGGTGGTGGGGTCGATGGGGTTGAGGGAGGGGTGTCCATGTCCCATGTCTCACCCTCTGTTGTGGAGGATTCGGATGATGAGGGGTGGGAGAGGACAAAGATGAAGAAAAAGAAGAAGAGGAAGACCAGTAAAGCGGTCATTTCTTCCTTACAGTTAGAGCCAGGAGAGGTTCCTCTTGGCAACTCATTTTCTGTGTTATCAGGGGAGGAGTTAGTATCCGATTTATCCATTTCTTTATCATCTATGGATGAGGGGGAGTCACATAGTGTAAAGAGAGCTGTTTCGGGTGATGAGAGTGTGGTAGAGGTTAAGAAACGACTACCCCAATCATCCTGATGGCAGTGCCCGCTCTGATAAAGGTGGCGACCATTAATGTCGCCAGCGTGAAATCTGCAAGAGCTCGTGATATTGCCTTATTTTTGCTCTGTGAGTTTGATGCTGAGATTTTGTTTTTGCAAGAGACCTGGCTCAATACTTTGGCCGATGTCCATCTAGCAAAAAGGGAGTGGAGATGCGGTCCCTCCTTTTGGTCTCTTGCGGCTGAGCCTTGCAGCGGAGTTGCGGTTCTTTTTAAAACCGATATGGTAACGTGCCGGCGGATAATTGAGGTAGAAATGGGGAGATGCATGGTCTTAGACGTCTCTGTTAGGGGGCAGGACCTGCGCCTCATCAATATCTATGGACCGCAGTCAAAATGGGACAGGAAATGCCTCTTCACAAAGATCAAACCCTTCCTTTTTACATCCCAGCAGGTTGTCTTTGGAGGTGACTTTAACACCATAATTAGGCCTGAAGACAGGAGGGTCTCCATAGACAGGCTGGGTTATGATAGCGTTTTTCTTAGAGATATGGTTAGACAAGCAGGCCTGGTAGATGTGCACATTAAGCACTGCCCTGGCAGCACGGGATTCACGTTTCAGAGAGGGAATAGTCAGAGTAGGATAGATAGGTTTTTTTTAAAGGAGAACTCTGCTTTCTCGGCTCCTGAGTTGAGGGCGGTGGAGTTCTCTGACCACTGTATGCTGTCTGTGACTCTGAATGCCTCGGACACTCCACCCAGGGGAAGGGGTACCTGGAAACTGAATTCGGCTCTCCTGGAAGATGTAGAGGTAAGACAATCCTTTGAGGATTTTTTTCAGGCACAGGTTTCTATTCTGGACTTTTGCAGCAGTAAGTCAGAGTGGTGGGAGCTTGTGAAGCAAAGGGCGTTTGGACTTTTCAAGGCCATAAGTAAGAAGAAGCAGCTTGGTATGTATATTGCCTACCAGCATTTGCGGAGGAAGCTTGATCGTCTTGTCTCGTATGGAGGAGATCCAGGGGAGATCTCGGAGGTAAAGCTTCTTCTTAGGAAGTGTCAATACGACCGGCATGCCTCCTTGGTTCTGGAGAGAGATTATGGGAAATATCACTCGCCTGATCCTTACCAGAACTGTAAGCAAGGCATAGCAGTTAAGACGGTCATAGGTCTGAGGGATAGTACGGGTTCCCTGGTGAAGTCCAGATCAGGGATCCTGGAGATCTTCAGGTCATATTACGCAGACCTTCTGGGAAGAAAGGACCTTAGTCGGGACAGGATGGAAAGCTTTCTGGATTTTACTCCAGGATTGGGAAATGATACATTGCCTTTGATGGATTTGACAGAACCAATTTCAGCGGATGAGGTAGTTCGTGCTATAGAGAAGCTGGCTACCAAAAAGTCGCCTGGGCCAGATGGGTTGACAGCTGAATTTTACAAGTGTTTTAAGTCCATTCTGGCTCCCTTTTTAGCGGAGGTTTATAACAGCTGTTTAGAAGAGGGTTCTCTCCCTCCCTCCATGAGGCAATCCGCTGTGATTCTTCTGTCAAAAGGTAAAGACCCCTCAATAATTGAGAACTGGCGCCCCATCAGTCTTCTCAATGTTGATAGAAAGATCTTGGCGAAGATTCTTTTTTGGCGCTTGTCGTCAGTAGCAGGCGATTTGTTGTCCAATCATCAGCACTGCTCGGTCCAGGGCAGAAGTACCTTTTCAGCAATTTTAGCTGTCCGGGAGGCTTTGGAGCGATGCAGGGCTGCTGGATGGAGAAAGTACTTGCTGGCATTGGATCAGGCGAAGGCTTTTGATCGAGTCAATCATGAGTACCTGTATTTGCTACTTGGCAGATACGGCCTGCAGGGGAGGTTTATTGATTGGCTGAAAACATTATATAAAGGGGCTGAGAGCTTCCCACTTGTTAATGGTTGGGTTGGACGGCCTTTTGAGGTTGGCTCTGGTGTGCGCCAGGGGTGTCCTTTGAGCCCCCTGCTATATGTATTCGCAATCGACCCCTTCATAAGAAGGTTAGAGAGTGGATCGTTGTGTGGGGTGCCTTTGGGCATTGCTGGTGTGCCGCCTTTGAAGGTCGTGGCCTATGCCGATGATGTGTCTGTTATTATCTCTGGGATGGAGGAGGCGCAGGAGGTGGTCTCTGTGATAGAGCAGTACACTGAGGCTTCTGGCTCTAAAGTCAATCATGAAAAGAGTGAAGTTTTCTGGATGGGTGAGGAGGGTGAAAGCTTCGAACTTCCGGATGCCTTCCCAGAGCCCCAGCAGGAAATTAAAGTGTTGGGCATCAAATTTGGTCCTGGTGACTATGGTCATCGAAATTGGGAAAGCAGGTTGTTGAATGCCAATGCCAAGGTGGCAAGCTGGAAGAAATGGAAACTTTCCTTGAGGGAAAGGGTTGACTTGATTAAAACTTACCTGATCCCAATCTTTTTATATGTCAGCTTTGTCTGTATCTTGCCGGAATCTCTCTATGCAAGGGTGTACAGCTGCTTTTTCCAACTGTTATGGGGAAATAGGCTGAACCTGATCAAACGCAATGTAACTTACCTGTCCAGGCGGGAGGGTGGTTTAGGAATGGTCAACCCTATAGTTTTCTTTTCTCTGCTTTTTTTAAAGTATAATCTTGGTAATATGTTAGCAGAGACCCCGCCGGGATGGGTGGGTATTTTTCAATCTTGGTTTAGGCCTTTTCTGCGATGCTGGGAAGATGGCGGGCCAGTGAAAAGTCTGAGAGTCCGACATGGCAAGCTTCCGGCTTATGTTGCCCCGTGTCTGAAAATACTTAGGCAGTGGCAGGTGACAGTGGGGGATATCAAGTCCCTCCCCAGAAAGCTTCTGGAGAAGAGGATTTTGGGCTCTGCTTTCAGTGTGTCGCTGACCTTAAGGGATTGCCCAGGCCCCGTAATGAGGGAGGGGTTGCGTTTAATTAACTTAGGAAGAATCCCTTTGAAGTTTAGGGATCAAGCCTGGCTCGCTTTCCATGAAAGGCTCTATGTGAGAGGGAACCTGAAGCATCGCCCTGTGGATGATCGGGATTGTCCTAGAGCGGAGTGTGTTGGTAAAGTGGAGTCTATGGACCACTTTTTGCTCCAGTGTCCCTTTAACATAGAGGTGTATAAAAGGGTAGGGAGGGCTCTAGGCATCCCCTTTCTCTATCGCATGAGTTATGCGGAGTGGGTGTACGGGGCATTCCCGACTCGCTGGGATTTTGATTTGGATACACTTTTTCTAGTTAGTATAGTTGTCCGTTACTTCACGTGGAATGCACGGTGCCAGATTACCCTGCGGAAGAAAGTCCTCCCTGTCGAGGTGGTGGTGTACGATATTCTTGGTGAGGTTGGGAAGATTCGGGGTCTTGAGAAGGGCAGGGAGCCTCGATCGGTCTGGATAAGGGCGTGGAGGAATATCAGACCTGTTTTTGGTGAACTGTCCATCTCTGGGTGAAAAGCTTTTTTCCTATGCTATTTCTTTCACGCCCTTAGCTTTTGTTGGTTAATATCTTCATTTTTGAAGAAGGGCTGCATGCATAATGGGGGTGGTTTTGTTTCTTGACCTCGCAGGTTTGATGTCTGGTGTGGTGGTGTGAGTCTTATTAAGATTATTTTTCCCGGTAATGATGTGTTTCATGATGTGAGTTTTGTTTTTGCTGTAAAGGCAGTCTTTATTTGAGAGCAGAATTTGCTATGTATTTTTTTTCCCCTTTTCATGTAAATATGTATATATTTATTTATGTATATTGATTTTATGCTTATTGATTGCAAGACTTTTAATAAACAAAATTGGGAAGAATGCTCCTTACATTGGTGATCAGTGGGAAGAATGTCCCTTACATTGGAGGTCAGTGGGAAGAATGCCCCTTACATTGGTGGTCAGTGGGAAGAATGCTCCTTACAGTGGTGGTCAGTGGGAAGAATGCTCCTTACATTGGTGATCAGTGGGAAGAATGTTCCTTACATCGGTGGTCAGTGGGAAGAATGCTCCTTACATTGGTGGTCAGTGGGAAGAATGTTCCTTACATTGCTGATCAGTGGGAAGAATGTTCCTTACATTGCTGATCAGTGGGAAGAATGTTCCTTACATCGGTGGTCAGTGGGAAGAATGCTCCTTACATTGGTGGATCAGTGGGAAGAATGTCCCTTACATTGGTGATCAGTGGGAAGAATGTCCCTTACATTGGTGGTCAGTGGGAAGAATGTCCCTTACATTGGCGGTCAGTGGGAAGAATGTCCCTTACATTGGTGGTCAGTGGGAAGAATGCTCCTTATATTGCTGATCAGTGGGAAGAATGCTCCTGGAGTAGTTTAGCCCATCCCATATCCCATGCTGCCTGGATTGTCGATTGAAGAAGAGTTTGGATTGGATCTGCATTGATGTGTCGATTGATTAATTTCCGCAGGCAGGAAGTTATAGATTGCGATTTGTATGATGACATTAATGAGTGAATTATGACATCACAGGGGGTTGTATATTGAACAGTTTTCTGGTACTGGATGACATTTAGTTTTCTCTGTGTATCATAAACAATTGTCACAGCACGGGATAAATATGGGCCCCCGGGGGCCCCAACCTTCTGTGCGGGTTTATTTAAGCTGACTATAGCTGATAATTTGGGGGGGGGGGGGGGGGAGAGCTGCGGAGGCTTCGGGTGACTCAGTCCCACCGCTGTCACAGTTTCTGTTATTGTTCTTGGTAACCTCTAGCAGGCGTCTGGTACAGATTATGGGCTGTAGGTGTCGGGAGGCTCTAAGACGGCTCACATGGAAGGAGCGTTTTATATTTCATCTGCAAGCGAGGAAGAGCGAGCCACACGGTGAGAGAGGCTGCAGCAGGGGCTGATCTGTGTCCGACGATTGTGAACATAACATTTTGTCCAGCATCTCAGTCCAGGAAGACAGTGGCCCTGGATGATGGCTGAACATGTATGGTGCTGTCCTTCAAGGGAGAAAAGCAGGTGAAGACATCATCAAGAAGAGAAGTGTGATCTCTGTGAGAGGTACAGTGAGGGAAAAAAGTATTTGACCCCCCCCCCCCCCCCCTGCTGATTTTGTACGTTTGCCCACTGACAAAGAAACGATCAGTTTATAATTTTATTGGTCGGTTTATTTTACCAGTGAGAGTCCGAATAACAACAAAAATATCCAAAAAAATGCATTTCAAAAAAGTTATAAATTGGTTTTGCATTAATGAGTAAAATAAGTATTTGAGGTCAGACATTTCTTGTAGTTGGCCACCAGGTTTGTCCACATCCCAGGAGGGATTTTGTCCCTCTCTTCTGCAGATCCTCTCCAAGTCATTAAGGTTTCCAGGCTGACGTTTGGTAACTCGAACCTTCAGCTCCCTCCACATATTTTCTATGGGATTAAGGTCTGGAGACTGGCTAGGCCACTCCAGGACCTTAATGTGCTTCTTCTTGAGCCACTCCTTTGTTGCCTTGGCTGTGTGTTTTTGGGTCATTGTCATGCTGGAAGACCCATCCTTGACCCATTTTCAATGCCCTAGCTGAGGGAAGGAGGTTCTCACCCAAGATTTGATGGTACGTGGCCCCGTCCATCGTCCCTTTAGCTATATAGTTACATAGTTTGTGAGGTTTAAAAAAAGACATCAGTCCATCCAGTTCAACCTATGATGTGTGTGTGTGTTTGCTGTCAACCGTGAATCCCCTTTTTTATACATGCCAGTATTTTGTTGGCTTTGCTTGCAGCAGCTTGGCATTGCATGCCACTGCCAAGCCTGTTGTCTACCAGTACCCCCAAGTCCTTTTCCATCCTAGACTCACCCAGAGGTTCCCCCCTTGTGAGTAGCTTGCGTTCGTATTTCTGGCACCCAAATGCATTACTTTACATTTTTCAGCATTAAACCTCATCTGCCATGTAGTTGCCCCCCCCCCCCCCCCCCCGTTATTTTGTTCAGGTCCGCTTGTAAGGTTTCCACATCCTGCATAGAAGATATTGGCATGCTTAGTTTAGTATCATCCGCAAATACTGAGATTGTACTCGATATCCCCTCCTCTAGATCATTTATGAATAAATTAAACAGGATTGGTCCCAGGACAGATCCGTGGGGGACCCCACTTTCCACACCCGCCCAATCCGAGTACTCCCCATTAATCACCACCCTCTGTACTCTCCCCTGGAGCCAGTTCTCTGTCCAGGTACTCACCTTATGGTCCATACCTATCTTCCTTAGTTTGTACAGTAAGCGTTTGTGGGGAACGGTGTCAAAGGCCTTTGCTAAGTCCAGATACACCACATCCACAGGCCTTCCTTTATCCAGATACACCACATCCACAGGCCTTCCTTTATCCAGGTACACCACATCCACAGGCCTTCCTTTACCCAGATACACCACATCCACAGGCCTTCCTTTATCCAGATACACCACATCCACAGACCTTCCTTTATCTAAATGGCAGCTCACTTCTCAATAGAAGGTTAATAGATTGGTCTGGCAAGAACGATTCTTCATTAATCCATGCTGATTACTACTAATAATACCATTCTCATTACTAAAGTCTTGTATGTGGTCCCTTATCATCCCCTCCAATGTCTTGCAGACTATTGATGTTAGGCTGACTGGCCTGTAGTTACCCGTGATACATCTCGGCCCTTTTTTAAATATTGGTGCCACGTTGGCTTTTTTCCAATCAGCTGGCACCATTCCCGTCAGTAGACTATCCATAAAAATTAGGTACAATGGTCTGGCTATCACCTGGCTGAGTTCTTTAAGGACCCTCGGGTGTAATCCATAAAAATTAGGTACAATGGTCTGGCTATCACCTGGCTGAGTTCTTTAAGGACCCTCGGGTGTAAGCCATCCGGTCCCGGAGACTTATTTATGTTAAGTTTTTCGAGTCTCGTTCTGAGTCTGTCTTCTGTTACCCATGAGGGTGCTTTCTGCGATGTATTATTAATTTTAACATTACAAGCTGGGTTAGTGTAGCCCCCAATTCTTTTGAGAAAAATGTATTTAGCACCTTCGCCTTCTCTCTGTCCTTTGTAGCCAGATTCCCTTCATTGTCCTTTATGGAGCCAATGTGTTCTGGCCTCACTTTCTTTCTTATATACGTAAAGAATTTCTTGGAGGTTTTTCTTTTTCTCTCTTCCTTTATGTGCCTTGTTCTATTTTTGCCGCTCTTACATTTCTTATTGCTCTCTTTGTAATTTTGGAATGCTGCCAAATTGCCAATGATCCCTCAGCCTTGTATTTTTTGAAGGCCTTTTCTTTAGTTTTATTATGCCTTTTTATGTTGGAGTTTAGCCACCTAGTGTTTTTTTTAGCTCTTTTAAACTTATTCCCCATTGGAATGCACTGGCCAATACCTTTATTTAGTATGTTCTTAAAGCAATTCCATTTTTCCTCCATGTTCTTTGTTCCTAGGAGTATATCCCATTTTATATCCCATTTTATATTGTCCTTTGATGCAGGGAAGTTGTCCTGTCCCCTTAGCAGAAAAACACCCTCAAAGCATAATGTTTCCACCTCCATGTTTGACGGTGGGGGATGGTGTTCTTGGGGTCATGGGCAGCATTCCTCCTCCTCCAAACATGGCGAGTTGAGTTGATGCCAAAGAGCTTGATTTTGGTCTAATCTGACCACAACACTTTCATCCAGTTCTCCTCTGAATCATTTAGATGTTCATTAGAAAACATCAGACGGACCTGTACATGTGCATTCCTAAACAGGGGGTCCTTGCAGGCGCTGCAGGATTTCAGTCCTCCATGGGGTAGTGTGTTACCAATTGTTTTCTTGGTGACTATGGTCCCAGCTGCCTTGAAATCATTGACAAAATTCTCCCGTGTAGTTCTGGGCTGATTCCTCACCGTTCTCATGATCATTAAAACTCCACGAGGTGAGATCTTCCATGGAGCCCCAGACTGAGGGAGACTGACAGTTATTTTGTGTTTCTTACATTTGTGAATAATCGCACCAACTGTTGTCACCGTCTCACCAAGCTGCTTGGCGATGGTCTTGTAGCCATTCCAGCCTTGTGTAGGTCTCCAATCTTCTTCCTGACGTCCTTGGACAGCTCTTTGGTCTTGGCCATGGTGGAGAGATTGAAATCTAATTGATTGCTTCTGTGGACATAGGCATTGGGGGTCATGGGCAGCATTCCTCCTCCTCCAAACACGGCGAGTCGAGTTGATGCCAAAGACCTTGATTTTGGTCTCATCTGACCAAAACACTTTCACCCACTTCTCCTCTGAATCATTTAGATGTTCATTAGCAAACTTCAGACAGTCCTGTACATGTGATTTCCCGAGCAGATAAAAAGTAAACAAGACTTTAGTATCACTTAAAAACAGGGATCCTCAAACTACGGCCCTCCAGCTGTTGTGGAACTACACGTCACATGAGGCATTGTAAAACTCTGACATTCACAGACATGACTAGGCATGATGGGAATTGTAGTTCCTGAACAAGTGGAGGGCCGTAGTTTGGAGACCCCTGCCCTGCTTTAAAATACCAAACGTGTTCTACTTTCCTCCTCTGTGTAGTTGGTTTTGCACAGAGCGGCCCGGATCCTCCTCTTCTCTGGTCCCTGGCTGGCATTCCTGGCCCCTCCCTCCCTGTCAGTTGCCCCCACAGCAAGCAGCTTGCTACGGGGGCAACGGAGCTGAGTCACAGCTCTGTGTGTCCCACCCCCCTCCGTCTCCTGATTGGCTCAGCAGCAGGAGAAATGGCCAATCAGGAGTGCGAGTCCCTGGAGAGGCAAGGCTATCGTAGACATTCATGGATGGAGAGGGGGCTCAGGTAAGTATTGGGGGGGGGTGCTCACTGAAGGGTTTTTACCTTCATGCATAGAATGCACCTTCTGCCTTTACGACCACCTTAAACCCACAAGTGCTTTTTTTTTACTATTACTACTCGTTTATATCTGCTTTTGGAATTTACAAATGCAGCAACTTAGAAATGTGATGAAAGGTTTAGCACTGAGAGACATTTTCTGAAAGATAAAAAGTGAATTTTATATACAACTCTATAAATCAGAGCAACATGAGGGACAAATGAGGAGGAAAGAGGAGCATGGGGACTTTGTACCAAACCCGGGACAGTTGGCAGTTATGCAGTTAAGTTCCACTCTGAAACCCAACATGTTTCGGGGGTTTCAAGTTCTCCCCCCTTCATCAGGACTGTATATTGCAGGTAGCAGGCAGGACTCAGAATGACACAAATACAGCGAAGTCCCGGAGTATTTTAATGGTGAGAAATTAGAGATCCCAGAGTGATCCTTCTACCTCATTTGCCTGCAGCAGACTGATGACATCATTTGAACCTTGGCAAAGTCACTGTGGAAGGGGAGATTTAGGAAATGCTTCCTTCTGCCTGCAGCAGACTGATGACATCATTTGAGCCTAGGCAAAGTCACTGTGGAAGAGGAGATTGAGGAAATGCTTCCTCCTGCATGCAGCAGTCTGATGACCTCATTTGAGCCTAGGCAAAGTCACTGTGGAAGGGGAGATTAAGGAAATGCTTCCTCCTGCATGCAGCAGACTGATGACATCATTTGAGCCTAGGCAAAGTCACTGTGGAAGGGGGGATTGAGGAAATGCTTCCTCCTGCATGCAGCAGAATGATGACATAATTTGAGCCTAGGCAAAGTCACTGTGGAATGTAAGATTGAGGAAATGCTTCCTCCTGCATGCAGCAGACTAATGACCTCATTTGAGCCTAGGAAAAGTCACTGTGGAAAGGGAGATTGAGGAAATGCTTCCTCCTGCATGCAGCGGACTGATGACATCATGAGTGAGGGAAGACTGAGGTAATGCTTCCTTCTGCCTGCAGAAGACTGATGATATCACGGGTAAGGGAAGACTAAGGTAATGCTTCCTCCTGTCTGCAGCAGACTGATGATATCACGGGTGAGGGAAGACTAAGGTTATGCTTCCTTCTGCCTGCAGCAGACTGATGACATCATCTCACCCTATCCGGAGTCACTGAGTGGGGCTGGGGGATGAATATTTAATGTTTCCTGAGCAGTGACCCTGCGGCTGTGTACTGGGAGATGTCGGTGATGAAGTCGCACGGATCCGGCCGCAGGGACAATATTGTGAAATTAATCTTTACTGAAGAAACAAAGAAGCCCGCAGCCAGGTGCAGTGACTCATTCTGTCCTTCTACACTGAGGGGGCGCCCCAACCTCCCCCTCCCCAATATTCTATTTATAGGAACTCCTTCCTCTACAATATTTTCCCCTCTCTGGCTTTTTTAGTACTTTCTACTCACTGAATACACGGCGACCGGGGGAGGGGGAGACTCACTGAATACACGGCGACCAGGGGAGGGGGAGACTCAAAGGGGGGGGGGGGGTAATCAGGGGGATCCAAACCTTTCTACGGGGGCCACATTGTACATTATCAATGTTTATTGGATGAAAATAACTGTTTTTATAAATGAATGGCTACAATGTAGGTGAATGGATACAATGTAGGTGAATGGATACAATGTAGGTGAATGGATACAATGTAGGTGAATGGATGCAAAGTCCCCCCTTACATCAGTGCCCCCATCAGAGCCCCCCCTTACATCATTGTCCCCATCAGAGTCCCCCCTTACATCAATGTCCCCATCAGAGTCCCCCCTTACATCATTGTCCCCATCAAAGCCCCCCTTACATCAAGGTCCCCATCAGAGTCCCCCCTTACATCATTGTCCCCATTATAGCCCCCCTTACATCAATGTCCCCATCAGAGTCCCCCCTTACATCATTGTCCCCATCAAAGCCCCCCTTACATCAAGGTCCCCATCAGAGTCCCCCCTTACATCATTGTCCCCATCAAAGCCCCCCTTACATCAAGGTCCCCATCAGAGTCCCCCCTTACATCATTGTCCCCATTATAGACCCCCTTACATCAAGGTCCCCATCAGAGTCCCCCCTTACATCATTGTCCCCATCAGAGTCCCCCTTACATCAATGTCCCCATCAGAGTCCCCCCTTACATCATTGTCCCCATCAAAGCCCCCCTTACATCAAGGTCCCCATCAGAGTCCCCCCTTACATCATTGTCCCCATCAAAGTCCCCCCTTACATCAAGGTCCCCATTATAGACCCCCTTACATCAGGGTCCCCATCAGAGTCTCCCCTTACATCAGGGACCCCATCAGAGTCTCCCCTTACATCAGGGACCCCATCAGAGTCTCCCCTTACATCAGGATCCCTATCAGAGTCTCCCCTTACATCAGGCTCACCATCACAGTCCTCCCTTACATCAGGATCCCCATCAAAGCCCCCCTTACATTGAGGTCCCCATCAGAGTCCCCCCTTACATCATTGTCCCCATCAAAGTCCCCCCCTTACATCAAGGTCCCCATTATAGACCCCCTTACATCAGGGACCCCATCAGAGTCTCCCCTTACATCAGGGTCCCCTGCTGTCCAGAAATGAAAACATAAACTTTAGGAAATACATTTATTAGTTCAAATAGCAAAGAAAAAAATATATATATATACAGTTTAGGTGGACGGCCATGTCTTGGTAGGGGCCCGGCCGGTCAGTTCAGGTGGACGGCCATGTCTTGGTAGGGGCCCGGCCGGTCAGTTTAGGTGGACGGCCATGTCTTGGTAGGGGCCCGGCTGGTCAGTTTAGGTGGACGGCCATGTCTTGGTAGGGGCCCGGGCCGGTCAGTTTAGGTGGATGGCCATGTCTTGGTAGGGGCCCGGCCGGTCAGTTTAGGTGGACGGCCATGTCTTGGTAGGGGCCCGGCCGGTCAATTTAGGTGGACGTCCATGTCTTGGTAGGGGCCCGGCTGGTCAGTTTAGGTGGACGGCCATATAGTTACATTTAGTTACATAGTTACATAGTAGGTGAGGTTGAATAAAGACAATAGTCCATCTAGTTCAACCTGTGTAGGTGTGTGTGGCTGTAATCATCTCACATACCCCTGAATGTCCTGATCCTTGAGATGTAAGTCTAAGAGTCTTTTGAAAGCCACCATACTTCCCGCAGAAACCACCTCTTGTGGTAGAGAATTCCACAATCTTGTTGCCCTAACAGTAAAGAACCCCCCGCGTTGCCTGAGGTTAAAACGCTTCTCCTCTAATCGCATTGTATGCCCTCGAGTCCTCATGCAATCCCTTCGAATGAACAGCTTTTTTTCTAAGCTGGGATCCCCATTAAGATATTTATAAATTGCTATCATGTCCCCCCTCAGACGTCTCTTCTCCAGGGAGAATAAATCGAGCGATTGTAGACGCTCTTCATAGTCAAGGTCCTCCAATCCCCTAATTAGTTTAGTTGCCCTTCTCTGGACTCTCTCCAGCTCCAACACATCCCTCCTGAGGACTGGCGACCAGAACTGGACAGAATACTCCAGATGCGGTCAGACCAGAGTTTTATAAAGTGGAAGGATTATAGACTTATCTCTGGAATACATCCCTTTCTTTATGCATGCTAATATTCTGTTGGCTTTGGCAGCTGCCGCTTGACATTGCATGCTGTTTCCTAATCTATCATCAACCAAGACTCCCAGATCCTTCTCCATTTTTGATAGGGGCCCGGCCGGTCAGTTTAGGTGGACGGCCATGTCTTGGTAGGGGCCCGGCTGGTCAGTTTAGGTGGACGGCCATGTCTTGGTAGGGTTGCAGTTGTGCCATACTCTTTCCATTTTCCCATGATGGATTGATCAGCGCTCCATGAGATGGTCAAAGCTTGGGAGATTTATTTATAACCTAACCCTGCTTTACACTTCTCCACAACTTTATCTCTGACCTGTCTGCTGTGTTCCTTGGCCTTCATGATGCTGTTTGTTCACTAAGGTTCTCTAACAAACCTCTGAGGGCTTCACAGAACAGCTGTATTTATACTGAGATTACATTACACACAGGTGGACTCTATTTACTAATTAGCTGACTTTTTTTTTCATTTATGTTGTTATTGTTTTGATTATGAGAACATACAGAAGTATTTGGACATATAGACATTGGTATAAAATACATCAACAAAAAATATGCCGTTTAGGGCATGTGCATTGGGCATATAACTATCTTAACCGAATACAAAGGAAACCAAACAAGGGGGAGGAGGGAGTGCAGATGGAATGTAACTCTTGTGACATATTGGAGAGATGGGGGGTAATATTACCAATAGGACATGTATGGCTTTCCACACCAAGTACACCAGGAATGCCATAGGGAGTCACAGGTCTGGATTTCATCTCCTCTACCTGCCAACGTGCGTTCTTATTAGGTGACTTCTGAAGGTAATTGGTTCCTCTAGATTTTAGTTGGGGGTATCAGAGTAAAGGGGGGTGAATACAAATGCAGCCACACTTTTCACAGATTTATTTGTATCATTTATCATTTTCCTTCCACTTCACAATTATGGCCACTTTGTGTCGGTCTATCACATAAAATCCCAATAAAATACATTTACATTTTTGGTTGTAACATGACAAAATGTGGGAGATTTCAAGGGGTGTGAATACTTTTACAAGGCGCTGTATATACAGTATCTGTGTATATATATATATATTTCTTTTTTCTTAAAATAAATAAAGGAACTATATGCAAAACTGCAAAACCAGTAAACATTCCCTTCATAGGAACGAGCTTTCCTCCGGGTGGTATTTTGGGGAAGTTGCATTATTCTGTTTCATAATAGTTATATTTCAGAAAATCTCAGGTCCTTCCTCTTCCTGTACAGCAGGTTGGCGCTCTTCCTGTACAGCAGGTTGGCTCTCTTCCTGTACAGCAGGTCGCTGCTCTTCCTGTACAGCAGGTCGGCGCTCTTCCTGTACAGCAGGTTGGCGCTCTTCCTGTACAGCAGGTTGGCTCTCTTCCTGTACAGCAGGTTGGCGCTCTTCCTGTACAGCAGGTTGGCGCTCTTCCTGTACAGCAGGTCGGGGCTCTTCCTGTACAGCAGGTCGGGGCTCTTCCTGTACAGCAGGTTGGCGCTCTATCTGTACAGCAGATTGGCGCTCTTCCTGTACAGCAGGTTGGCTCTCTTCCTGTACAGCAGATTGGCGCTCTTCCTGTACAGCAGGTTGGCTCTCTTCCTGTACAGCAGGTTGGCTCTCTTCCTGTACAGCAGGTTGGCGCTCTTCCTGTACAGCAGGTCGGGGCTCTTCCTGTACAGCAGGTTGGCGCTCTATCTGTACAGCAGGTTGGCGCTCTTCCTGTACAGCAGGTTGGCGCTCTTCCTGTACAGCAGATTGGCGCTCTTCCAGTACAGCAGGTTGGTGTTCTTCCTGTACAGCAGGTCGGGGCTCTTCCTGTACAGCAGGTCGGGGCTCTTCCTGTACAGCAGGTCGGGGCTCTTCCTGTACAGCAGGTCGGCGCTCTTCCTGTACAGCAGGTCGGCGCTCTTCCTGTACAGCAGGTCGGCACTCTTCCTGTACAGCAGGTTTGCTCTCTTCCTGTACAGCAGGTCGGCGCTTTTCCTGTACAGCAGGTTGGTACTCTTCCTGTACAGCAGGTCGGCCCTTTTTCGTGTACAACAGGTTGGCGCTCTTCCTGTACAGCAGGTCGGCCCTTTTTCCTGTACAGCAGGTTGGCGCTCTTCCTGTACAGCAGGTTGGCGATCTTCCTGTACAGCAGGTTGGCGCTCTTCCTGTACAGCAGGTTGGCTCTCTTCCTGTACAGCAGGTTGGCTCTCTTCCTGTACAGCACGTTGGTGATCTTCCTGTACAGCAGGTTGGCGCTCATCCTGTACAGCAGGTTGGCACTCTTCCTGTACAGCAGGTTGGCGCTCTTCCTGTACAACAGGTCGGCACTCATCCTGTACAGCAGGTCGGCACTCATCCTGTACAGCAGGTTGGCGCTCTTCCTGTACAGCAGGTTGGCGCTCGTCCTGTACAGCAGGTTAGCACTCTTCCTGTACAGCAACTTGGCGCTCTTCCTGTACAGCAGGTTGTCGCTCTTCCTGTACAGCAGGTTGGCTCTCTTCCTGTACAGCAGGTTGGTGCTCTCCCTGTACAGCAGGTTGGTGCTCTTCCTGTACAGCAGGTTGGCGCTCTTCCCTGTACAGCAGATTGGCGCTCTTCCTGTACAGCAGGTTGGTGCTCTTCCTGTACAGCAGGTTGGCGCTCTTCCCTGTACAGCAGATTGGCGCTCTTCCTGTACAGCAGGTTGGTGCTCTTCCTGTACAGCAGGTTGGCGGTCTTCCTGTACAACAGGTTGGTGCTCTTCCTGTACAGCAGGTTGGCGCTCTTCCTGAGACCTGAAATAATTGCTTTCACTTTCTGGATTTTGCTGAAACTTTACTTTTTTTTTTTGGTTAAAATACAACCTCCTCCTCCTCCTCCTCCTCCTCCTCCAGCTGTTGGTGGGTTGTGTGTAAGTCAGCGGCGCCGGACCGCGCTCGGAAAGGGTTGTCGTCTGCCTGCACAGTTGCAGTTCCCCTTTAAGCTCGCAGTCTGCTGGCGTTGCACAATCTCGCTCGTAGCTTTCCTGTTTTGTTTTCTGTATTACGCAGCGAAGCAAAGCGAGCAGTTTGTGACTTTTCCTGTCCCCACCCTCCCACAGCGACACCCCACATCAAAAGGCAACTGAAACCTTCAGGTGATTTGTACCCGGGCGCTGCTCTGTGAAAGCTGCAGGCGGCGACGGCGTGCAAAAATGTTTTACAATCTTCACGAATGAGGGAAATGTGTGCGGAACTTTATTATTAATAATGAGAGAATAAAAACAATCGTGGTAAAAACACCCACCCAGCGCTCTAATTAGGAGGATCCAGAAACTCCCCTAAACAATCTTTACTATAAAATTCTTATTGCAGAAATGGCCGCTACTATAAAATGAAACAAACATAAAATATTCATGTTATTTTACCCAATATACAGTCAGGTTCATAAATATTGGGACATCGACACAATTCTAATCTTTTTGGCTCTATACACCACCACAATGGATTTGAAATGAAACAAACAAGATGTGCTTTAACTGCAGACTTTCAGCTTTAATTTGAGTGTATTTACATCCAAATCAGGTGAACGGTGTAGGAATTACAACAGTTTGTATATGTGCCTCCCACTTTTTAAGGGATCAAAAGTAATGGGACAATTGGCTGCTCAGCTGTTCCATGGTCAGGTGTGTGTTATTCCCTCATTATCCCATTTACAAGGAGCAGATAAAAGGTCCAGAGTTCATTTCAAGTGTGCTATTTGCATTTGGAATCTGTTGCTGTCAACTCTCAATATGAGATCCAAAGAGCTGTCACTATCAGTGAAGAAAGTCATCATTAGGCTGAAAAAAAACAAAACAAACCCATCAGAGAGATAGCAAAAACATTAGGTGTGGCCAAATCAACTGTTTGGAACATCCTTAAAAAGAAAGAACGCACTGGTGAGCTCAGCAACACCAAAAGACCCGGAAGACCATGGAAAACAACTGTGGTGGATGTTCAAAGAATTTGTTCCCTGGTGAAGAAAACACCCTTCACAACAGTTGGTCAGATCAAGATCACTCTCCAGGAGGTAGGTGTATGTGTGTCAGATCAGGATCACTCTCCAGGAGGTCGGTGTATGTGTGTCAGATGAAGAACACTCTCCAGGAGGTAGGTGTATGTGTGTCAGATCAAGAACACTCTCCAGGAGGTAGGTGTATGTGTGTCAGATCAGGAACACTCTCCAGGAGGTAGGTGTATGTGTGTCAAAGTCAACAATCAAGAGAAGACTTCACCCGAGTGAATACAGAGGGTTCACCACAAGATGTAAACCATTGGCGAGCCTCAAAAACCGTAAGGCCAGATTAGAGTTTGCCAAACAACATCTAAAAAAGCCTTCACAGTTCTGGAACAACGTCCTATGGACAGATGAGACCAAGATCAACTTGTAGCAGAGTGATGGGAAGAGAAGAGTATGGAGAAGGAAAGGAACTGCTCATGATCCAAAGCATACCACCTCATCAGTGAAGCATGGTGGTGGTAGTGTCATGGCGTGGGCATGTATGGCTGCCAATGGAACTGGTTCTCTTGTATTTATTGATGATGTGACTGCTGACAAAAGCAGCAGGATGAATTCTGAAGTGTTTCAGGCAAAATTATCTGCTCATATTCAGCCAAATGCTTCAGAACTCATTGGACGGCGCTTCACAGTGCAGATGGACAATGGCCCGAAGCATCCTGCGAAAGCAACCAAAGGGTTTTTTAAGGGAAAGAAGTGGAATGTTATGCAATGGCCAAGTCAATCACCTGACCTGAATCCGATTGAGCATGCATTTCACTTGCTGAAGACAAAACTGAAGGGAAAATGCCCCAAGAACAAGCAGGAACTGAAGACAGTTGCAGTAGAGGCCTGGCAGAGCATCACAAGGGATGAAACCCAGCGTCTGGTGATGTCTATGCATTCCAGACTTCAGGCTGTAATTGACTGCAAAGGATTTGCAACCAAGTATTAAAAAGTGAAAGTTTGATTTATGATTGTCAATCTGTCCCATTACTTTTGGTCCCTTAAAAAGTGGGAGGCACATATACAAACTGTTGTAATTCCTTCACCGTTCACCTGATTTGGATGTAAATATCCTCAAATTAAAGCTGAAAGTCTGCAGGTAAAGCACATCTTGTTTGTTTCATTTCGAATCCATTGTGGTGGTGTATAGAGCCAAAAAGATTAGAATTGTGTCCATGTCCCAATATTTATGGACCTGACTGTATATCTAGGGACGTGCGCTGATAATGTTTCCCATGTCCCTAGATATATATATTGGGTAAAATAATATCAATATTTTAATAATGAGAGAATGAATCACAAAAAGTACCCCGTATTATCTGCTAAGGTGCAATTTGCTTAAAGCGGTTGTATACTGCCGAAAAAAAAAAAAAACCCCTGCAAGACGAAGGCATAATATGTAGTTTGTATCGCATACTAGCTCATTATGAAATACTGACCTTAAAATGAAGCGCTGACACGGACCCCCGGACACTGCTGTGGGAGCTGTCATGCTCCCTCGGTGTCTCTTCCGGGATCAGCGGCTCCGGCGCTGTGAGAAGCTGGAGCCACCATGACGTCACTCCCGGGCATGCGCACGGGAGTCACTTTCCGGCAAGTAGCCGGCAAGGAACTCTGAAGGTCTGCCGGACCTTCAGAGCGCATGTGCTAGCGTCAGCGGCTGCATGCAGGGCAAATATCTCCTAAAGGTTCAGGAGACATTAATTGTACCTACAGGTAAGCCTTATTATAGGTTTACCTGTGGGTAAAAGTAAGAAAATTGAGTATACTACCGCTTTAAGACCGGGCCTATTTCTGACACTTGTTGTTTACAAGTTAAAATAATTTTTGTTTGCTAGAAAACTACTTAGAACTCCCCAAACATTATATATATCTTTTTTTTTTAGCAGAGACCTTAGAGAATAAAATGGAGATCATTGCAATATTTTTTATCACACCGTATTTGCGCAGCGTTCTTCCAAATGCAGCAATTTTTTGGGGAAAAAATTAACTTTTTTGAATTAAAAAATAAGAAAACAGTAAAGTTTGCCCAATTTTTTCTATAATGTGAAAGATAATGTTACGCCGAGTAAATTGATATCCAACATGTCAATGCTTCAAAATTGCACACACTCGTGGAATGGCGACAAACTTTGGTACTTAAAAATCTTCATAGGCGACACTTTAAAAATTTCTACAGGTTACCAGTTTAGAGTTCCAGAGGAGGTCGGGGACAGAATTATTGCTCCCACTCTAACGATCGCGGCGATACCTCACATGTGTGGTTTGAACAACGTTTACATATGTGGGCGGGACTTCCGTGCCTGTTAGCCTGTTAGCGCACGAGCTAACAGCGACAGGGCGCTTTAATTTTTTTTTGTCCCATTTATTTTATTTTTTTACACGTTTTTTTAAAAAAAAAAAAATTTAACATTTTTATTCCTATTACAAGGAATGTAAACATCCCTTGTAATAGAAATAAGCAGGACAGGTCCTCTTTATTGTGAGATCTGGGGGTCAAAAAGACCTCACATCTACACTAAAAAAGGGTGGTGGTGGTGTATTGGTGTGGGGGAGGGGTGGTGGAGTAATGGTTCAGGCTGGTGGTGGTGGTGTAATGGTGTGCGAGAGGAGGGGGGGTAATGGTTCAGGCTGGTGGTGGTGGTGTAATGGTGTGCGGGAGGAGGAGGAGGGGTAACGGTTCAGGCTGGTGGTGGTGTAATGGTGTGGGGGAGGAGGGGGGTTAATGGTTCAGGCTGGTTTTGGTGGTGTAATGGTGTGCGGGAGGAGGGGGGGGTAACGGTTCAGGCTGGTGGTGGTGTAATGGTGTGGGGGAGGAGGGGGGTTAATGGTTCAGGCTGGTTTTGGTGGTGTAATGGTGTGCGGGAGGAGGGGGGGGGGTAACGGTTCAGGCTGGTGGTGGTGTAATGGTGTGGGGGAGGAGGGGGGTTAATGGTTCAGGCTGGTTTTGGTGGTGTAATGGTGTGCGGGAGGAGGGGGGGGGGGTAACGGTTCAGGCTGGTGGTGGTGTAATGGTGTGGGGGAGGAGGGGGGGTTAATGGTTCAGGCTGGTGGTGGTGGTGTAATGGGGTGGGGAATGGTTCAGGCTGGTGGTGGTGGTGTAATGGTGTGGGGGAGGAGGGGGGTGGTGAATGGTTCAGGCTTGTGGTGGTGGTGGTGTTATGGTGTGGGGGAGGAGGGGGAGGGGAATGGTTCAGGCTGGTGGTGGTGTAATGGTGTGCGGGAGGAGGAGGGGGGTAATGGTTCAGGCTGGTGGTGGTATAATGGCCTGGGGGGGGGGGTCTTGGCATACTTCGGGACCCTTTAGTGGTATAAACCCCACCCCCTACCTGAGTATCATTTCTGACCATGTCCATCCCTTTATGACTACAGTGTCCCCATCTTCTGATGGTTCCTTCCAGCAGGATAATGCACCATGTCACAAAGCTCCAATCATCTCAGCACTGGTTTCTTCACCATGACAATGAGGTCACTGTCCTCCAATGACCTCCACACTCACCACATCTCATCCAATAGAGCACCTTTGGGATGTGGTGGAACGGGAGATTGGCATCATGGATGTGCAGTCGACAAATCTGCAGCAACTGCATGATGCTATCATGTCACTATGGAGGAAAATCTCTGAGGAAAGTTTCCCGCACCTTGTTGTATCTATGCCACCAAGAATGAAGGCAAAAGGGGGTCCAACCCGCTACTAGCAAGGTGTACCTAATAAAGTGGCCAGTGAGTGTATTGGGGTGGGGGGTGAGTGTATGAGGGGGGGTGTATATCAGACCAGTTTGGACCTCCCTTATTATTCTCTTCTACCTCCCAGCCTGGGGTAAATTTGTATCCTCTTTTCCTCTCCTGCTTTGTTTCCTTTCTTCTTCCATTTTTTATCTTATTCCCCTTCTTCCATTTCCTTTCTTTTCCCTCAAATTATTATATATATTTGTTTTTTTCTTCTTTGTATTCGGTTTATATTTTGTTCACCTGGATCCGCCCACTCCCTCTGCACTTCCCAGCCCGGGGGTCCGAGGGCTCGGCCCCCTGTGGTAACCCCAGCCGAGGTCGGAGGATTATTGTTTCATAGTTCGCACTTTTTTCCACATCCTTTTTGTGTTTCTCACGTTGTATTACAATGTCTCTATATTGCCCTGTGTGGAAATATTATGCTTGTAACTTTTTCTTCTATCGCAATAAAAACATTGTAGCAGAAAAATAGAAATATATAAACAAATTGCTCTTTAGCAGATAATATGATTAATATTTATAAACAAACTAAAAAAAAAATCACTTTGCAAAACAACATGGGAAATTTTCGTACAACCAAGATACAGAAAGATATTTGTAGGGAATACACACCGCAGAAAAATTGTGTGTGTATATGTATATATATATATATAATATATACAGTATCTGACAAAAGTAAGTACACCCCTCACATTTCTGTAAATATTTTATTCTATCTTTCCATGTGACAACACTGAAGAAATGAGACTTTGCTACAATGTAAAGTAGTGAGTGTACAGCTTGTATAACAGTGTAAATTTGCTGTCCCATCAAAATAACTCGACACACAGCCATTAATGTCTAAACTGCTGGCAACAAAAGTGAGTACACCCCTAAGTATAAAAATCAAATTTATGCAGCGCTAGCATCAATAGTGATAATCAAGTAAAGATAAATAATGATATATATTCAATTCATCAGACACAAATATAAATTAACTCTAAGAGTGATCAATATAAGTGCTCAAGTGCTGTAAAATATCATAATAAGTCCATATAAATAATTATTGCCACGTGAATATAAAAATAAAAAAGTCCTTAATCGTGATCCAAAGTAAGGTGCTGAAGTGCCAAATACATAAAGTGCTCCAAAGTGATAGGTGCCCCTCTCGGTTCCCCACTCACCAAATTGCCAAAAAATAGAAGCCTTGAGAGATATTGCACAGTAGCCCTTGTTTGCCCGGATCTTTTAAGGAAATTTCTCCATATAGCCTCCGATGTATACAAATGGGTTCGCTTCCACTTCCACTTCTCTCTCCTCTCCTCTCAGGCGTTCCAAAATGGCGGCGTGCACCCCTAAGTGACAATGTCCAAATTAGGCCCAATTAGCCATTTTTCCTCCCCGGTGCCATGTGACTCGTTAGTGTTACAAGGTCTCAGGTGTGAATGGGGGGCAGGTGTGTTACATTTGGTGTTATCGCTCTCACTCTCTCATACTGGTCACTGGAAGTTCAACATGGCACCTCAGGGCAAAGAACTCTCTGAGGATCTGAAAAAAAGAATTGTTGCTCTACATAAAGATGGCCTAGGCTGTAAGAAGATTGCCAAGACCCTGAAACTGAGCTGCAGCACGGTGGGCAAGACCATACAGCGGTATAACAGGACAGGTTCCACTCAGAACAGGCCTCGTCATGGTCCACCAAAGAAGTTGAGTGCCGTGCTCAGCGTCATATCCAGAGGTTGTCTTTGTGAAATAGACGTATGAGTGCTGCCAGCATTGCTGCAGAGGTTGAAGGGGTGGGGGAGGGGTCAGCCTGTCAGTGCTCAGACCATACGCCGCACACTGCATCAAATTGGTCTGCATGGCTGTCATCCCAGAAGGAAGCCTCTTCTAAAGATGATGCACAAGAAAGCCAGCAAACAGTTTGCTGAAGACAAGCAGACTAAGGACATGGATTACTGGAACCATCTCCTGTGATCTGATGAGACCAAGATAAACTTATTTGGTTCAGATGGTGTCAAGCGTGTGTGGCGGCAACCAGGTGAGGAGTACAAAGACAAGTGTGTCTTCCTACAGTCAGGCATGGTGGTGGGACATCCTCAAACAGAAGGTGGAGGAGCGCAAGGTCTCTAACATCCACCAGCTCTGTGATGTCATCATGGAGGAGGGGAAGAGGACTCCAGTGACAACCTGTGAAGCTCTGGTGAACTCCATGCCCAAGAGGGTTAAGGCAGTGCTGGAAAATAATGGTGGCCACAAAAAATATTGACACTTTGGGCCCAATTTGGACATTGTCACTTAGGGGTGTACTGACTTTTGCTGCCAGCGGTTTAGACATTAATGGCTGTGTGTTGAGTTATTTTGAGGGGACAGCAAATTTACACTGTTATACAAGCTGTACACTTTATAGTTTAAAGCAATTTCAGCAATCAGTTTATGCAGTAATAAAGCCTAGTATTGATGCCATGCTCTCAGCGCGGAGGGGGTAGGGAAGAATAGTGACCACAGTGATGAAAGTGTTAAGGCCAGCTGCGACTGTGACAGCGGTCTTAACACCTTTATCAACTTCATGGGAGATCTTTATGATTTCCTCGTGGGTCTCCTGGCGCTACAGTACTGCACACCTCTATGCGGGACTCCTTCCCTCTGCCACACACTGCGGTGAAACAAAGGGGGAAGGCTGCTTCAGCACACCTCACCATCCAGGACATCCTACAGGAGGGTGCCCAAACTTTTGAGGAGTGAGGGCCACTTCAGCGACTTGGTAACCAGTCGCGGGCCACAATGAGCAGAGCGGGCAGATGACAGGTCAGTGTCCACTCGGATATGCAGAGCAGACACGGACACAGCCCGCTCTACTCTATGGGCCCTTCGATCCACCCAGATAGAAGGATGCCCTTCTGTTTTTTAAGTGGATTGGATTGGAGATAGGCGGGTATAAACGGGCACAAGTTAGTTTACATCTGCCGCTCTATAGAGATGAATAGAGGGTTCAATTGGATTCACCTGAAAAACAGACTGGCAGACCCGATTGGGCCGATCGTGTGAATGGGGCCTAAGGGTGCTTTCACACGGATGCATTGTGGTTTACCTGCACCTCAAATGACCTCAATCTTCAATTCTTCCTCAGGATTCCTGAAGATATCGCTGGCTGCTGCTGTCCCCCAGGCATGTAAAGCTGGTGGCTGCTACTGGCTGTCCTGGGCGGGTACTGCTGGTGGGTACTGCTGGCTTGTACTGCTGGTGGGTACTGCTGGCTGGTACTGCTGGGTACTGCTGGCTGGTACTGCTGACTTGTACTGCTGGTGTGTACTGCTGGCTGATACTGCTGGTTGGTACTGCTGGCTGGTACTGCCGGTGTGTATTGCTGGCTGGTACTGCTGGTGAATACTGCTGGCTGGTATTGTTGGCTGGTACTGCTGGCTGGTACTGCTGGTGGGTACTGCTGGCTGGTACTACTGGCTGGTACTGCTGGTGGGTACTGCTGGCTGTTACTGCTGGTGGTTTCTGCTGGCTTATACTGCTGGCTGGTATTGCTGGTGGTACTGCTGACTGGTACTGCTGGTGAGTACTGCTAGCTGGTACTGCGTGTGGGTACTGCTGGCTGGTACTGCTGGCAAGTACTACTGGCTCCTCTGAGACACCAAGGGAGCGCGTTGCTGGAGGAAGCATGTGGCTGCAGTAGAGAGCAGAGCCACTGCTTCCTGCATCTCTCCTGCGCCTGGTCACAGACGGAGGCGGAGCACATTTGGTATCACTCCGCCTGTGACAGGAGCCGGCGCTAGAGAGGGAGCATTGCCTCCGGTTCCTCTAGTGACGTCTCCATTATTTACTGTGATGCTGGGGGATGGCGGGTTGGGAGCCTACAATCTGTGCTTGCTGACCCGCCATCCCAGCGCAGGAGGTAGTGAGGATCTTGTTGGGGAGGGGGGCACAGCTAAATATTGGGGGGCCATGGTCCCTTCTGGCCCCCCCCCCCCCCCACTAGTGATGCCACTGCCAGCAGCAACCTGTGAAGCTCTGGTGAACTCCATGCCCAAGAGGGCAGTGCTGGAAAATGGTGGCCGCACAAAATATTCACACTTTGGGCCCAATTTGGACATTTTCACTTAGGGGTGTACTCACTTTTGTGTGAATACTTATGTACATGGGATTTTTTCCTTTTCTATTTTTAATAAATTTTCAAAGATTTCAAACAAAACTTCTCTCACGTTGTCATTATGGGGGATTGTTTGTAGAATTTTGAGGAAAATAATGAATTTAATCCATGTTGGAATAAGTCTGTAACATAACAAAATGTGGAAAATGTGAAGCTCTGTGAATACTTTCCGGATGCGCTGTATGTGATTGGCTCCGGGGACTTCTCCTCTTTCAGAGACCAGACGGCGGAGTCGCTCCTGTATTCGTCCTCTCAGTGCCATCCACCGTCCGATCCGTCACACCAGCTGTCATTCCCTATTCGCCTCATCGGGCGCCGCGCACGGGCCGCTGCCGCGTGATGTAGATTTGTCCTGACATGTTTTATGCGGCAGTAAAACAGCCATTAATGGAAGTGTAATCACCTCGGCGAGGCCCAGGGAGAGCAAGAAAAAGATAATCATAAAAATACGGATTTCTGCTTTCCCCAAAAAACTCAGATTGTAACCTGGAGAGCCGAATCCCGCCGCCGGCATGCGAACTCGCCTACGGAAATGTCAGCCGCCGTGTCTCCCCCCCCCCACTGTGCCCTTCTCCCTCCCCCCCCCCCTCCACCGTGCTTTTCTTCCCCCCCCCCCCCCCCCACTGTTCCCATTGACGCTCTGACACTTGGGGATCCCAGAACAATGACACACTGACATCGGGGGGTCCCAGAACAATGACACACTGACATCGGGGGGTCCCAGAACAATGACACACTGACATCGGGGGGTCCCAGAACAATGACACACTGACATCGGGGGGTCCCAGAACAATGACACACTGACACTGGGGGGTCCCAGAACAATGACACACTGACATCGGGGGGTCCCAGAACAATGACACACTGACACCGGGGGGTCCCAGAACAATGACACACTGACACTTGGGGGGTCCAGAACAATGACGCACTGACACCTGGGGGTCCAGAACATTGACCCACTGACACTTGGGGGTCCAGAACAATGACACACTGACACTTGGGGGTCCAAAACAATGACATACTGACACTTGGGGATCCCAGAACAGTGACGCACTGAAACTTGGGGATCCCAGAACAATGACTCACTGACACTTGGGGGTCCAGAACAATGACGCACTTACACTTGGGGGTCCAGAACAATGACGCACTTACACTTGGGGGTCCAGAACAATGACGCACTGACACTTGGGGGTCCAGAACAGTGACGCACTGACACTTGGGGGTCCAGAACATTGATGCACTGACACTTAGGGGTCCCAAACATTGACGCACTGACACTTGGGGGTCCAGAACAATGAGGCACTTACACTTGGGGGTCCAGAACATTGACGCACTGACACTTGGGGGTCCAGAACAATGACACACTGACACTTGGGGGTCCAAAACAATGAGACACTGACACTTGGGGGTCCAGAACAATGAGACACTGACACTTGGGGGTCCAGAACATTGACGCACTGACACTTGGGGGTCCAGAACAATGACGCACTGACACTTGGGGATCCCAGAACAATGACACACTGACACTTGGGGGTCCCAGAACAATGACTCACTGACACTTGGGGGTCCAGAACAATGACACACTGACACTTGGGGGTCCAAAACAATGACATACTGACACTTGGGGATCCCAGAACAGTGACGCACTGAAACTTGGGGATCCCAGAACAATGACTCACTGACACTTGGGGGTCCAGAACAATGACGCACTTACACTTGGGGGTCCAGAACAATGATGCACTGACACTTGGGGGTCCAGAACAATGACGCACTTACACTTGGGGGTCCAGAACAATGACGCACTGACACTTGGGGGTCCAGAACAGTGACGCACTGACATCAGGGGGTCCCAGAACAATGACACACTGACACTGGGGGGTCCCAGAACAATGACACACTGACATCGGGGGGGTCCCAGAACAATGACACACTGACACCGGGGGGTCCCAGAACAATGACACACTGACACTTGGGGGGTCCAGAACAATGACGCACTGACACCTGGGGGTCCAGAACATTGACCCACTGACACTTGGGGGTCCAGAACAATGACACACTGACACTTGGGGGTCCAAAACAATGACATACTGACACTTCGGGATCCCAGAACAGTGACGCACTGAAACTTGGGGATCCCAGAACAATGACTCACTGACACTTGGGGGTCCAGAACAATGACGCACTTACACTTGGGGGTCCAGAACAATGATGCACTGACACTTGGGGGTCCAGAACAATGACGCACTTACACTTGGGGGTCCAGAACAATGACGCACTGACACTTGGGGGTCCAGAACAGTGACGCACTGACACTTGGGGGTCCAGAACATTGATGCACTGACACTTAGGGGTCCCAAACATTGACGCACTGACACTTGGGGGTCCAGAACAATGAGGCACTGACACTTGGGGGTCCAGAACAATGACACACTGACACTTGGGGGTCCCAGAACAATGACACACTGACACTTGGGGGTCCAGAACAATGACGCACTGACCCATGGGGGTCCAGAACATTGACTCACTGACACTTGGGGGTCCAGAACAATGACACACTGACACTTGGGGGTCCAAAACAATGACATACTGACACTTGGGGATTCCAGAACAGTGACGCACTGAAACTTGGGGATCCCAGAACAATGACTCACTGACACTTGGGGGTCCAGAACAATGATGCACTGACACTTGGGGGTCCAGAACAATGACGCACTTACACTTGGGGGTCCAGAACAATGACGCACTGACACTTGGGGGTCCAGAACAGTGACGCACTGACACTTGGGGGTCCAGAACATTGACGCACTGACACTTGGGGGTCCAGAACAATGACACACTGACACTTGGGGGTCCCAGAACAATGACACACTGACACTTGGGGGTCCAGAACAATGACGCACTGACCCATGGGGGTCCAGAACATTGACTCACTGACACTTGGGGGTCCAGAACAATGACACACTGACACTTGGGGGTCCAAAACAATGACATACTGACACTTGGGGATTCCAGAACAGTGACGCACTGAAACTTGGGGATCCCAGAACAATGACTCACTGACACTTGGGGGTCCAGAACAATGACGCACTTACACTTGGGGGTCCAGAACAATGATGCACTGACACTTGGGGGTCCAGAACAATGACGCACTGACACTTGGGGGTCCAGAACAGTGACGCACTGACACTTGGGGGTCCAGAACATTGATGCACTGACACTTAGGGGTCCCAAACATTGACGCACTGACACTTGGGGGTCCAGAACAATGAGGCACTTACACTTGGGGGTCCAGAACATTGACGCACTGACACTTGGGGGTCCAGAACAATGACACACTGACACTTGGGGGTCCAAAACAATGACACACTGACACTTGGGGGTCCCAGAACAATGACACACTGACACTTGGGGGTCCAGAACAATGACGCACTGACCCATGGGGGTCCAGAACACTGACACACTGACACTTGGGGGTCCAGAACAATGACGCACTGACACTTGGAGGTCCAGAACAATGAGACACTGACACTTGGGGGTCCAGAACATTGACGCACTGACACTTGGGGGTCCAGAACAATGACGCACTGACACTTGGGGATCCCAGAACAGTGACGCACTGACACTTGGTGATCCCAGAACAATGACGCACTGACACTTGGGGATCCCAGAACAATGACACACTGACACTTGGGGGTCCCAGAACAATGACTCACTGACACTTGGGGGTCCAGAACAATGAGGCACTTACACTTGGGGGTCCAGAACAATGACGCACTGACACTTGGGGGTCCAGAACAATGACGCACTGACACTTGGGGATCCAGAACATTGATGCACTGACACTTGGGGGTCCCGAACATTGATGCACTGACACTTGGGGGTCCAGAACAATGACGCACTGACACTTGGGTCCAGAACAATGACACACTGACACTTGGGGATCCAGAACATTGATGCACTGACACTTGGGGGTCCCGAACATTGATGCACTGACACTTGGGGGTCCAGAACATTGACGCACTGACACTTGGGGGTCCAGAACATTGACGCACTGACACTTGGGGGTTCAGAACAATGACACACTGACACTTGGGGGTCCAGAACAATGACGCACTGACATTTGGGGGTCCAGAACAATGAGACACTGACACTTGGGGGTCCAGAACATTGACGCACTGACACTTGGGGGTCCAGAACAATGACGCACTGAAACTTGGGGGTACAGAACAATGAGACACTGACACTTGGGGGTCCAGAACATTGATGCACTGACACTTGGGGGTCCAGAACAATGACGCACTGACACTTGGGGGTCCAGAACAATGACGCACTGACCCATAGGGGTCCAGAACATTGACACACTAACACTTGGGGGTCCAGAACAATGACACACTGACACTTGGGGGTCCAGAACAATGACACACTGACACTTGGGGGTCCAGAACAATGACGCACTGACCTATAGGGGTCCAGAACATTGACGCACTGATACCTGGGGGTCCCAGAACAATGAGACACTGACATAGAAGAATATTATGAATATTATTGGAGGTTTTATATAAAGGATATACATTAGTGGGACGCACTTGTTACATTGTATATATTTTATTTGGATCCTATAACAATATACCAGCCATGGACCCCTCTATAGTGAACGCTGAGCTCACAGATTTTCTGATGAGTGCTCACATCTCTTCTCCGTAATATCAGACCCCGGAAACTTACTTTACTGCCGTCATAAAAATCCGATTTACCGCAGCAAGGTCAGAATCGTAACGGCGGACAGCTCTGCAATGACTTCACTAGAAACTTATCATTATTATGGAAACACTTTCATCCTGCAGAATCTTCTATATTTATGGGGTGCTGTGACCCCCGGAGCCCCCGAGCTTAATAGCGGCTACATATCACCGATTCCCTCAACAAGACTTTTCTGATCATAAAAAGTCTGAGGCCTTCCTAGGATAACCTGCCAGAAGAATCTGTCCTGGGCTAAAGCCTTTCCATGTGTAGGATGAGTCCGGTCACCTAGGATGAGATCTGCTTGGGTACCAGTCATGTGTATGTAGTGTGCGGAAAAAGAGATACGTCCTAAAGAAGGATTGGCCAAACTGGGAATTATAACTTCACCAAAATGTACCAACAGGACAGGACCACTTTAACGACTTGAGGACTCTGAATGTAAGAGATACATCCAAAGAAAAACTTCCCAATGTAAGAGATACATCCAAAGAAAAACTTCCCAATGTAAGAGATACATCCGAAAAATAACTTCCCAATGTAAGAGATACATCCGAAAAATAACTTCCCAATGTAAGAGATACAGCCGAAATGACTTCCCAATGTAAGAGATATATCCGGAAAAAAAACTTCCCAATGTAAGAGATGCATCTGAAAAAATAACTTCCCAATGTAAGAGATACATCCGGAAAAAAAAAAAAAACTCCCAATGTAAGAGATGCATCTGAAAAATAACTTCGCAATGTTAGAGATCCATCTGAAAAATAACTTCCCAATGTAAGAGATACATCCGAAAAATAACTTCCCAATGTAAGAGATACATCCGAAAAATAACTTCCCAATGTAAGAGATACATCTGAAAAAATAACTTCCCAATGTAAGAGATGCATCCGAAAAATAACTTCCCAATGTAAGAGATACATCCAGAAAAAATAACTTCCCAATGTAAGAGATACATCCGAAAAATAACTTCCCAATGTAAGAGATCCACCTGAAAAAAACTTCCCAATGTAAGGTATACATCTGAAAAAAAACTTCCCAATGTGAGAGATACATCCGCAAAAAAACTTCCCAATGTAAGAGATACATCCAAAAAAAAACTTCCCAATATAAGAGATACATCCAAAAAAACTTCCCAATGTAAGAGATACATCCAAACAAAAAACTTCCCAATGTAAGAGATACATCCTGTGACGGTACTCACCGTCGCTGGGAGTGAAAGACCGATACTTATTGGACACTGAGAATATGGTTTGGATTGCTTCAAATGGGGTCTGTATTTACACTTATGTTAGGGAGACAGGCTTTCCCTATTGTCTGTGTATTGAGGTGTGATGTGTTTTCTGTTAAGCCTGTCTGTCCCATTGTTAAATGGTAATGAACTCACATATTGTTTCTGTCCAGATGGCTAGATAATTAGTTCAGGTTAATTATATTTCTGTACACAATTTCATCTGCATATGATAATGTAATCAGGCAACCTCTGACCTGTGTGTGGTAGTCTGATCAGGAGGATGAGGTCCATGCTGTATATAAATTCTGTGTGACTGTTCAATAAACTGGAGATTCCAGTACAAGCTAAGTTGTCGGCTAGCTTTGTATGGGGGCGGCTGGAAAATCTGATATCTATGTTCACAAGTGGGAGGAAGCCGTATACTGACGGAAGTCCACAAGTATAGTGCGGGTGGTTGCGGTTCCATTACACGTCCTTAAAAAAACTTCCCAATGTAAGAGATACATCTGAAGAAAATGTCCCAATGTAAGAGATACAGCCGAAAAAATTACTTCCCAATGTAAGAGATACATCCGAAAAAAACTTCCCAATGTAAGAGATACATCCAAAAAAAAACTTCCCAATGTAAGAGATACAGCCGAAAAAAAAACTTCCCAATGTAAGAGATACATCCGAAAAAAAACTTCCCAATGTAAGAGATACAGCCGAAAAAAAAACTTCCCAATGTAAGAGATACATCCGAAAAAAAACTTCCCAATGTAAGAGATACAGCCGAAAAAAAAACTTCCCAATGTAAGAGATACAGCCGAAAAAAAAAACTTCCCAATGTAAGAGATACATCCGAAAAAAAACTTCCCAATGTAAGAGATACAGCCGAAAAAAAAACTTCCCAATGTAAGAGATATAGCCGAAAAAAAACTTCCCAATGTAAGAGATACATCCGAAAAAAAAACTTCCCAATGTAAGAGATACATCCTGTAACGGTACTCACCGTCGCTGGGTGTGAAAGACCGATACTTAATGGACACTGAGAATATGGTTTGGATTGCTTCAAATGGGGTCTGTATTTACACTTATGTTAGGGAGACCAGCTCTCCCTATTGTCAGTGTATTGAGGTGTGATGTGTTTTCTGTTAAGCCTGTCTGTCCCATTGTTAAATGTTAATGAACTCACATATTGTTTCTGTCCAGATGGCTAGATAATTAGTTCAGGTTAATTATATTTCTGTACACAATTTCATCTGCATATGATAATGTAATCAGGCAGCCTCTGACCTGTGTGTGGTAGTCTGATCAGGAGGGGGAGGTCCATGCTGTATATAAATTCTGTGTGACTGTTCAATAAACTGGAGATTCCAGTACAAGCTAAGTTGTCGGCTAGCTTTGTATGGGGGCGGCTGGAAAATCTGATATCTATGTTCACAAGTGGGAGGAAGCCGTATACTGACAGAAGTCCACAAGTATAGTGTGGGTTGCGGTTCCATTACACGTCCTTAAAAAAACTTAGCAATGTAAGAGATACATCCGAAGAAAATGTCCCAATGTAAGAGATACATCCAAAAAAAAACTTCCCAATGTAAGAGATACATCCAAAAAAAAACTTCCCAATGTAAGAGATACATCCAAAAAAAAACTTCCCAATGTAAGAGATACATCCAAAAAAAAACTTCCCAATGTAAGAGATACATCCAAAAAAAAGGATTGGCAAAATAAAGAATTTTGACCTTGCCGAAATGTACGGACAGGACCGTTTTACGACTTGAAGATTCTGAAAATCCCAAAAATGATGAGTGAATCTGAGAACTTTCACTGGGCTGAAATGTCTGTGAATATCTGGATATTTAAAGGAGAAGTATGGGAATATTTTTTTTTAATCATTCTTACCTTGGTGGATGCTGCACCTGTCCCCCGCTAGCTCTAAGACTGAGATCCGAGCAATCTAACACCACCGATCAGGGTCGGGACAAGGGGTGGGCAGGAAGGACAGTTGCCCTGGGCACTGTGGTATCATGAGAGGTGGGAAGGGGGGGGAGCTACAAAGAGATTGAGGGGAGGGGATTTGTGTTGGGAGCAGCAGGGGGGTAAGAATTGGAATAGAATTTGATCTAGGTGGGGGGGGTTGGATCTGGGGGGATTTGGGGGTTGGGGGGAGCAAAGATTTTTTCTGGGAGGGGGGATTTCAGCAGGGGGAGAGACGTTTACTGGGAGGAAGGGAAGTTTATGCTTAGGGGGTAAGCATGCAGATTAGTGCTCAATTGTTTTTTTTTTTGGGGGGGGGGGATTTTTGCTAACACATAATGGTTATAAATCTTGGGGGGGGGCGCATTTTGGCATGTTCCCCTTGGGTTCTAGATGACCTTGTCTCGGCACTGCCGCGATCGCTCGGTTCTCAGAGCTCTGTGAGCAAAGAGCTGCTGACTGTCAGTCACCACTGTCTGCTCCGCCCCCTTCTCGCTCACCGGCGCGCTGGGCTGTATAGGGAGTGGCTTGCTGAGAGGCTGAGCCAGGTACCAATCTAGGCATGTGGGCGGATCCTAACTTCATTGTCGCGATCTTGCCTGAGCCTGGACCGGCTCTGTGACATCAGCCGACAGCGGGCTTCAGCACACTGCCTGCTGAAAACGGGTCACAGGAGAGCAGAATAAACTACACTCCAGTCCAATTCTCACAGCTCCCCCTGAGCATAGAGCTGGTGACTGTCAGTCAGTAGCTCTCTACTCTCCACCCCCCCCCCCCTCGCTCACTGGAGTGCTGGGCTATGAAGGGGGAAGGAGCTGAGAGGCTGAGCCGGGTGTCGGTCCAGGTATGTGGGTGGATCCCGACTTCATTGTCGCGATCTTGCAGAGCCTGGACCACCTTTGACAGTGGACTTCAGCCCGCTGTCTGCTGCGAACGGGTCACAGGAGTGCAGAATGAACGACACAGGAGAAGTTCAGCCAAACAAGCTTTCCCTGTACTTCTCCTTTAACCACTTGCCTACCGGGCACTTTCACCCCCTTCCTATCCAGGCCAATTTTCAGCTTTCAGTGCTCTCACACTTTGAATGACAATTGCGCGGTCATGCTACACTGTACCCATATGACATTTTTATCATTTTTTTCACACAAATAGAGCTTTCTTTTGGTGGTATTTAATCATCTCTGGGTTTTTTATTTTTTACAAGGCACTGATGGGCACTGATAGGCGGCACTGATGAGCACTGATAGGTGGCACTGCTGGGCACTCATAGGTGGCACTGATGAGCACTGATAGGTGGCACTGCTGGGCACAGAGGTGGCACTGCTGGGCACTGAGAGGCGGCACTGACGGGTGGCACTGATGGACACTGATAGGTGGCACTGATGAGCACTGATAGGTGGCACTGCTGGGCACAGAGGTGGCACTGCTGGGCACTGAGAGGCGGCACTGACGGGTGGCACTGATGGGCACTGATAGGCGGCACTGATGAGCACTGATAGGTGGCACTGCTGGGCACTGAGAGGCAGCACTGACGGGCACTGGCGGGTGGCACTGATGGACACTGATGGGTGGCACTGATGAGCACTGATGGGCAGCACTGATGAGCAGCACCATCAGTGCCCACACTCAGTGCCCATAGTGCTTCCAGTCAGTGCTCATCAGTGCCTAGATGAGCAGGCACTGATGGGCACTGACTTGCAGCACTTTGGGCACTGATTGTGGGCACTGATGGGGGGCACTGATGGAGGGCACTGTGGGCACTGATGGTGGGCACATTTTTTTTTCTTTTACCTCTGTAGTAATCAGGGCACTGGTGATCGGTGCCCTGATTACATTCCTCACCCTCTCTATCCGTGTTTCTTTCACAGCACTTTCTTCCTTATTTTTTCTTTTATGGTTTGCACACCTCAGCATTTTCTGGTGGGTCCACAGTCTTCTCCTCCTGCTTTTACCTTTTGCCTCTACTGGCATAGATCCATTCACACTGCTACCGCATATAGATTTTTATGTACCTTCCTTGATATCATAATGCGATATCCAGGGCCGGTGCTAGACTATTTTACGCCCTAGGCAAGACCAGCTACTTGCGCCCCCCCCAAAAAAAGGGAAGGGGTTAAATACTCCCCTATGTCATACACAGTGACCCTGATCTGATGGTTCCTCCATGTTATGCTTTCATACCCAGTGACCCCCCATGTTCCTCCATGTCATACCCGGGGACCCTAATGTCCCTCCGTGTCACACCCAGGGACTTTGATGTTTTTCTATGCCATACCCTTGGACCCCAATATTCCTCCATGTCACACCCAGGGACCCCCGTGTTCCTCCATGTCATGCTGTCATACTCAGTGACCCCAATATTCCTCTATGTCAGACCTTGATGTTTTTCCATGTCACAGTTGGGGACCCTGATGTTCCTCCATGTCACACCTGGGGACCCCAATCCCCCATGGCACACCCAGGGACCCCAATTCCTCATGGCACAACCGGTGACCCCTATCCTCCATGGCACACCTGGTGACCCCGATTCCCTTTCATACCAGGGATGCTCCATGTAACACCCAGGGACCAGCTCAGTGCAGAGAGTCACTTCCTGCCTGGGGTTAAGGCCGTTCAGCTCCAGCTATAGAGGATCATCATGCAGGCACCACTCTGGTGGGCTCCATTCCTGCCTCTTGGGGCCCCTCCAACAGTAGTGAAAAGCCAGGGCCTGATAGTTCCCCCACTGCCCAAGACACCTGGCATCTTTCTCTGTCCCTTCTTCCTCCCCTACCGCCACCTCTCCCCTCAGCTCACAATAATCATTCATGATGGAGAGAGATTACCGATTCCTGGCTGCGCCCCTAGGTGGCAATGCGCCCTAGGCGGCTGCCTAGTTTGCCTAGTGGAAGCACTGACCCTGGCGATATCCTGATACACAGATTTATATATTTTTCTAGTCAGTGTCATACCATCAAGTAGGATGTGGTACCCACTACTCACCATTTCTCACTTGGCCCTCCATTCTGTAGCCATGCATCCACGTCCCATCAGCTCCCGGATCAGACTTGATTATCCACCCTGGGGCAGCGTTCATCCACTATTTATTATTTTCTATCCAGCCGCATGTGAGTGCGATTCCCCCACTTGGGGTATACATATTTATGTTGTAGTCTCACACCTGCTGGCTAATTTTATGCATATCCACATTCAGAGATGTATAGTAACTAAGTAGAACTACTTCACTACTGTACTTAACCACTTTCCCACCGCTCACATTGCTGCTACTGCGGCACAGTTGCTCGTTATCGTCCAGCGACGTAAACCTACGTCGCTGGACTCCTCCCCCTGTAGGCCGCGCTCCCGCTGTATTCAGTCACAGCGGGAGTCGGGCCAGGGGAGGAGAGGCGGTGATCACCGCTGCTGCTCTTCCCCGATCGAGTGAGGAGATCCGCCCACTTGTGTAAACAAAGAGGGCGGATCTCCATAGTGACAGGCAGGTACAGATCGGAGTGTTCAGCATAGCTAAACATGCGATCTGTCCCTGTGTCACACAGTTCCCTCCCCCACACACGTCAGTAAGCACCAGGCATACATTAACCCCTCCCTCTCCAATAAAATTAACCCCTTCCCTGCCAGTGTCATTTTTACAGTGACAGTGCATATGTATAGCACTGATTACTGCAGTAATGTCACTGGTACCCCCAAAAGTGTCAAAAATGTCAGTCAAGGGTCCGATCTGTCCGCCGCAATGTCGCAGTCCCGCAAAAAAAATCGCAGATCGCCGCCATTACTAGTTAAAAAAAAAACACCACAAATGACAAAAATCTTTCCCTTAGTTAGTAAACGTAATAACTTTTTTGCGCAAACCAATCAAGATACGCTTATCGTGATTTTTTTTACCAAACATAGGTAGCAGAAAACAAATTGGCCAAAAATTTTTAAAAAATTAGATTTTTATATTTTTTTGGGGGGGAATTTCATATAAAAAAATGTTAAAAATATTGTTATTTTTTCAAAATAAACGCTCTTTTTTTGTTTATAGCGCATGATCAAAAAAATCGCACAGGTGATCAAATACCACCAAAAGAAAGCTCTGTTTGTGGGAAAAAAAGGATGTAAATTTTGTTTGGGTACAGCTTCGCACGACCGCGCAATTGTCAGTTAAAGTCGCACAGCGCCGAATCGCAAAAAGTGGCCCAGACGTAAGACAGCAAAATCCTCCAGTGGTAAAGTGGTTAATTACGGAAATGCGGTATCTGTACTTTCCTAGAGTAGAATTTTTTTCTCCTACTTCTACTTTTACTTCACTACATTTTTTCGATGATTTCAATACTTCTACTCCGATATTTTTTTTCAGTGCTGCATCGTTACTCGTTACTATTATAAAAATTATCACTGCCAGAACAGTAGATGGAAGTTTCATGAAGCTCAGAACATTGTGTATTATCAGCGCATAGGAAAATAAATGCTACTGTATGTATAAATAAAAGCTGCATTTGAAATAATAAAAAACAATATGATGTTCAAACTTTTGATTTCTTTCTTTAATAACTACATAACACAGTACTTCTACTTTTACTTTCAGTACTTGAGTAGCAAAATTTTTAAAATAACTACTTGCAATACTTAAGTACAAAAAATGTTGAATACTTTACTACTTCTACTCAAGTCACTTTTTGATCGAGCACTTGTACTTTTACTCAAGTATGGTTTTCGAGTACTTTATACAACTCTGTCCACATTAGACTCATTCCAATTCTTTATTTTTGTACAGGCATACTCTCTAATACTCCTGATGAGTGGGCATTTAGGACCTACGAAACGCGTCGAATTTACACTCCAGTCATGAGTTTATGCATGTCATCCATTTTTATATTGATGTTATTATGTCATTACGCCTTCATGCTGTGTATTGATGTCTGTTGTTAAGGCTCCGTTCACATGTCAGCGTATGGATCGCGGGCAGAACCGCAATCTGGAGATTATTGCAAATCGCGGGACGCCTGTGCGTTGCCCGTTGATTTGCAATAGCCCCCCAAACGCTGAGCGATGTGGCCGCGATTCACGCCTGCCGAATCGCGGTAACATCGCGCAAAAAAAATCGCAATACGCTCCAAAGAAGCTCTTGTACTTTTTTGGGGCGTAATGCGTCCCGCAATTTTTTTTGCGCGATGTTACCGCGATTCGGCAGGCGGGAAACGCGGCAACATCGCTCAGCGTTTGGGGTGCTATTGCAAATCAACGGGCAACGCACAGGCGTCCCGTGATTTGCAATAATCTCCGGATCGCGGGCGGAACCGCGGCGGTTCTGCCCGCGATCCATACGCTGACATGTGAACGGAGCCTTATATGCATTTCCATATGTATTACATGTACTTAATAAATTTGCTACTGTATACCCATGTTTTTAATTTTTTGCATCCACCTCACTCAAAGTCCCACTGGGCGTCCTTTTTTTGTTTTCTCATAGCTGCAAAGGGGGGGCCAACTCAATATTGAACCCTACGGACTAAGACTGGGGTGTCATTAAAGTTTAATGTGCGTGTAAAGGCAGGCGTCCCAATACTTTTGACAGTATAGTGTGTGTAATAATGTAACAAAAAAAAGTTACATCAAGTATTGAACTCAAGATGTGTGCTCACTGATACGCGCCGTGCTTTCCCTTTAAGAAAAAACAAAATCTGTGTTTTCTTCCTGTGAATAGTGATCAGATGGTGTCACTCGCCTTCCATGAACACGGCCAGCTGATCACGTCTTCCTATCTACAGATTTGGAAAGTGCTGAGTCACGTGGGAAATATGAAGTAACAGAAATATAGAACTTTCCGTAGAATTCTTTCCTGGGGAAGAGTTCCTCTGAGCCACGTGAATGGAGCCTTAGCCCTGGTTTACACTCATGCGGCTCTGAAATCTGTGCGATTTGCACTTCTGATTTCATTGCGGCTTGCGACTTTCGTTGAATAGAAGCCTCTGCAAGTCGCAATGAAATCAGAAAAAGTAGTGCTGGAGCCTTTTTCAAAGTTGCTGTGCCGTGATTTGTGGCAGTTAGAACGGTTGCATTGCTGAAAAAGGGGTGCGGCTTGTCATGCGACTTTGAGCTGTAAAATCGCGTGACAAATCGCACCAGGTCAGGTTTGGTGATCTGCATCGCCCATCCCAAGTGGTGCAACCCCCCGCCCCCCTTAGTACCCGCCCACCTAGGGGGTATCTCCCCTCCTCCTTTTGCATCCTCTATATTATAATGAATAGAAGATTCTGCAGGGATGGTGGGGGAGATGGTGATGGAGATGGTGGGGATATGGTGGAGGGATGGTGGGGATATGGTGGAGGGATGGTGGGGATATGGTGGAGGGGATGGTGGAGGGATGGTGGAGGGATGGTGGGGGAGATGGTGGGGGGATGGTGGGGGAGATGGTGGGGAGGATGGTGGGGGGGATGGTGGAGGGATGGTGGGGGAGATGGTGGGGGGATGGTGGGGGGATGGTGGGGGCCCCTCATAAAGGTTGCAGACTGGGGAACTCCACACTGCGATCCCACCTTCGAAATCTGCGAGCGACATAGGTGTGTGCCCCCTAAAACTCAAACACGCCCCTTTTTATGCAGCTTCAGCCAGTGAATGAATGGGAAGTGCTCTGTACAGAGGCTTCCTGTTCATTCACAAACTGAAGCATAGTAAACACTGTTTCCTATGCTTCAGTTATGAATGAATGCAGTGAGTGAAGGTGTTCATTTAGAAAAGGAAGGGGCTGGTAAATTACATATTTACTAGCCCCTCCCCCCACCCTCCCCACCCTCCATCCTGAAACCTCACTCTTCTATGCCCCCCACAGCAGCCAGGGTCATAGGATCCAGCAGCCCTGCCACGGGGGGGGGGGGGGGCAACACAGGGGCAAGCCCGGGCACCCAGCACGCCCCTGCGCATGCCTATGTGCTCCACCTCCCCATCCTCCACCAGAAACTGAAGTTGTACCCTATCAGAGGCCCGGGCTGATTGCACACACACACAGATCAGCCTCGTGTGGTCAGATATGTAGGTGTTCTGCTTCCAGCTCTGACACTTCCTGGCCACGCACAGCGCTCCTCTGTCACAATCCTCTGACCATTTTCTTGTCTCACTTCACTTTTTTCTCTTTCTTTTGCTGTCACATGCTGAACGTTATTCATCTTATGTCTTTCAGAGAGCGACCGACACCATCGGGGGAGACACTGAGAGGTAATCCATCGTCTTTCTATTCTGTATCCAATGCCGATTTATTGATTAGAGCGATTAGCTCTCCATACGAGGTCTGTGGGGGGGTCACAGCTGTCATTGGAGTTTATGGTGGTTTTTAGCTCTCCGGGGGCTTGGATTTATAAACCTTCGGGCTCAGAAATCTGTCTGATCCATTATAATGAATCCTCATAGAACACAATACGCCGGTGTATGACCCACCGTCATCCCGCTAACCTCCGCATTATTGGTACTGAACCTGGGCTGAGAGCTGCTGGATTTACACACAACGCATGGCCCAGGGACACGGGGTTACATAGTTACATAGTTTGTGAGGTTGAAAAAAGACATCAGTCCATCCAGTTCAACCTATGATGTGTGTGTGTGTTTGCTGTTAACCGTACATTGTATACCCCCTGTATGTTGTACATTGTATACCCCCTGTATGTTGTACATTGTATACCCCTGTATGTTGTACATTGTATACCCCTGTATGTTGTACATTGTATACCCCTGTATGTTGTACATTGTATACCCCTGTATGTTGTACATTGTATACCCCCTGTATGTTGTACATTGTATACCCCTGTATGTTGTACATTGTATACCCCTGTATGTTGTACATTGTATACCCCTGTATGTTGTACATTGTATACCCCTGTATGTTGTACATTGTATACCCCTGTATGTTGTACATTGTATACCCCCTGTATGTTGTATATTGTATACCCCTGTATGTTGTACATTGTATACCCCCTGTATGTTGTGGTCCTTAAGGTGCCCATCTAATAGTTTTTTGAAACTATCGATGCTCCCTGCTGATACGGTGGTTGCCCTGTGGGTGCTGCATGGACCCCCATGTGTGCTCTGTGCTGTGTTATGCCCTGTGTTTTATGTGATGTACAGGTAGGTCCATATATACAGTATCTCACGAAAGTAAGTACACCCCTCACATTTTTGTAAATATTTTATTCTATCTTTTCATGTGACAACACTGAAGAAATGAGACTTTGCTACAATGTAAAGTAGTGAGTGTACAGCTTGTATAACAGTGTAAATTTACTGTCCCCTCAAAATAACTCAACACACAGCCATTAATGTCTAAACCGCTGGCAACAAAAGTGAGTACACCCCTAAGTGAAAATGTCCAAATTGGGCCCAAAGTGTCAATGTTTTGTGTGGCCACCATTATTTTCCAGCACTGCCTTAACCCTCCTGGGCATGGAGTTCACCAGAGCTTCACAGGTTGTCACTGGAGTCCTCTTCCCCTCCTCCATGATGACATCACAGAGCTGGTGGATGTTAGAGACCTTGCACTCCTCCACCTTCTGTTTGAGGATCCCCCACAGATGCTCAATAGGGTTTAGGTCTGGAGACATGCTTGGCCAGTCCATCACCTTTACCCTCAGCTTCTTTAGCAAGGCAGTGGTCATGTTGGAGGTGTTTGGGGTCGTTATGTTGGAATACTGCCCTGTGGCCCAGTCTCTGAAGGGAGGGGATCATGCTCTGCTTCAGTATGTCACAGTACATGTTGGCATTCATGGTTCCCTCAATGATCTGTAGCCCCCCAGTGCCGGCAGCACTCATGCAGCCCCAGACCATGACACTCCCACCACCATGCTTGACTGTAGGGAAGACACACTTGTCTTTGTGCTCCTCACCTGGTTGCCCCCACACACGCCTGACACCATCTGACACCAAATAAGTTTATCTTGGTCTCATCAGAGCACAGGAGATGGTTCCAGTAATCCATGTCCTTAGTCTGCTTGTCTTCAGCAAACTGTTTGCAGGCTTTCTTGTGCATCATCTTTAGAAGAGGCTTCCTTCTGGGACGACAGCCATGCAGACCAATTTGATGCAGTGTGCGGCGTATGGTCTGAGCACTGACAGGCTGACCCCCCACCCCTTTAACCTTTGTAGCAATGCTGGCAGCACTCATATGTCTATTTCCCAAAGACAACCTCTGGATATGACGCTGAGCACGTGCACTCAACTTCTTTGGTGGACCATGGCGAGGCCTGTTCTGAGTGGAACCTGTCCTGTTATACCGCTGTATGGTCTTGGCCACTGTGCTGCAGCTCAGTTTCAGGGTCTTGGCAATCTTCTTATAGCCTAGGCCATCTTTATGTAGAGCGACAATTTTTTTTTTCAGATCCTCAGAGAGGTCTTTGCCATGAGGTGCCATGTTGAACTTCCAGTGACCAGCATGAGAGAGTGAGAGCGATAACACAAAATTGAACACACCTGCTCCCATTCACACCTGAGACCTTGTAACACTAACGAGTCACATGACACCGGGGAGGGAAAATGGCTAATTGGGCCCAATTTGGACATTGTCACTTAGGGGTGTACTGCCTTTTGTTGCCAGCGGTTTAGACATTAATGGCTGTGTGTTGAGTTATTTTGAGGGGACAGTAAATTTACACTGTTATACAAGCTGTACACTCACTACTTTACATTGTAGCAAAGTCTCATTTCTTCCGTGTTGTCACATGAAAAGATAGAATAAAATATTTACAGAAATGTGAGGGGTGTACTTATATAAATACGGTATATGTGAACACAGGCAGAATTTTCAAACTTTTGGCTTTGTTTGCCACCAGAAAAAAAAATTAAAACAAAACAATCCAAATAAATTTGAAGTTCAGACTTTCAGCTTTAATTCAATGAGTTGAACATTAATATCAAGTGCGAATTTTAGGAACTGCAACCATTTTTATACACAGTCCCCCAATTTTCAGGTGCTCAAATATAATTGGACAAATGAATATAATCATAAATAAAATGTTCATTTTTAATATTTTGTTGAGAATCCTTTATTGGCAATGACTGCCTGAAGTCTGGAAGCCATGGGCATTACCATAGACGGACTTTCCTCCTTTCTGATGCTTTGCCCGGCTCTAACTGCAGCTGTCTTCAGTTGTTCTTTGTCTGTGGGTCTTTCTGCCTTTAGTTTTGCCTTCAGCGAGTGAAATGCTCAATTGGGTTGAGATCCGGTGACTCGGCCATTGCAGAATATTCCACTTCTTTTCCTTCAAAATCTCCTGGGTTGCTTTTGCAGTGTGTTTTGGATCATTGTCCATCTGTACTGTGAAGTGCCGTCCAATCAACTTTGTTGCATTTGGCTGAATCTGGGCTGACATTTTATCTCTAAACACTGCAGAATTCATCCGGCTGCTTCTGTCTTCTGTCACATCATCAATAACCACCAATGACCCAGTGCCACTGGAAGCCATGCATGCCCACGCCATCACACTGCCTCCACCATGTGTTACCGATGACGTTGTGTGCTTTGGATCATGAGCTGTTCCCAGCCTTCTCCACACATTTTTCTTCCCGTCATTCTGGTACAGATTAACCACTTAAGCCCTGGAGGATTTTCCTGCTCAAAGACCAGGGCCTATTTTGCGATTCGGCACTGCGTGATTTTAACGGACAATTTCGCGGTCGTGCGACGCTGTACCCAATTGAAATTAACATCTTTTTTTTTCCCCACAAGCAGGGCTTTCTTTTGGTGGTATTTGATCACCTGTGCGATTTTATTTTTTTGCGCTATAAACAAAAAGAGCGACAATTTTGAAAAAATAACAATATTTTTCAAATTTTTTTATATGAAATTCCCCCAAAAAAATGTAAAAATCTAAATGTTTTAAAATTTTAGGCCAATTTGTTTTCTGCTACATATTTTTGGTAAAAAAAAAATCGCAATATGCGTATTTTGATTGGTTTGCGCAAAAATTATTACGTTTACTAACTACGGGAAAGATTTATGTCATTTTCATTGTTTTTTTTTTTTTAACTGGTAATGGCAGCAATCTGCGATTTTTTTAGCGGGACTGCGACATTGCTGCGGACAGATCAGACCCCTGACTGACATTTTTGACACTTTTGGGGGTACCAGTGACAATACTACAGTACAGTAATCAGTGCTATACATATGCACTGTTACTGTAAAAATGACACTGGCAGGGAAGGGGTTAACTTTATTAGTGATCAAGGGGTTAAGTGTGTCCCTGGGGGTGTGATTCTAACTGTAGAGGGGCGTGGCTTTTGATGTAACCACAGAGACATACGATCCTATATAGCAGGATCGTATGATCTCTGCAGTTACACCAGGGAGAATGACGGATGGCTTTGTTTACATCAGCCGCCTGCCTTTCTCCCTCTCCAGCGGGAGATCGTGAGTGACCGGCAGACATCGGAGCCGCCGGTCACTCGCGCGGTGATGGCAGTGAACGAGCGGGGTGGGAGCACGTCTCCGGCGGTGCGCGCTCGCCCCCTAGGGGCTCCTGGGCGAGCGACGTAGCCCTACGTGGGTTTGCCCAGGAGAGCCAGACTGCCGCAGTAAATAGTCGTGCGGCAGTCGGCATTGGGTTAATCTTAGTTCCATCCGTCCAAAGAATGCTTTTCCAGATCTGCTCTGGCTTTTTTAGATGTTTTTTGGCAAAATCTAACCTGACCTTTCTATTCTTCAGGCTTATGAATGGTTTGCCCCTTGTGGTGAACCCTCTGTATTTGCTCTCCTTCTCTTGATTGTAGACTTTGACAATGATACTCCCACCTCCTGGAGAGAGTTCTTCTCTTGTCTGGATGATGTGAATGAGTTTTTCTTTACCATAGAGAGGATTCTGAGATCATCCACCCCTGTTGTCTTCCATGGACGGTCCAGGCCTTTTTATGTTGCTGAGCTCACCAGTGCATTCTTCTTTCCTCAGAACGTACCAAACTGTTGATTTGGCCACTTCTAATGTTGCTGCCATCTCTCTGATGGATTTGTTTAGTTTTTGAAACCTTACAATGTCCTGTTTCACTTGCATGGAGAGCTCCTTTGAACGCATGATTGAGATTCACAGCAGTAGATTTCAAATGCAAATGCCACACTTAGGGCTTTTTCACACGGGTTTCCGATCCGGTCCCTGTCAGTTTTTCAGGCGGACCTGATCGGACCCTCCACGCATCCCTATGGAGCAGCGGATGTTAGCAGTGACATGTTCGCTGACATCCGCTGCTATCCGATCCTGTCTGTGAAATCCAGATGGATAGAAACCCTATTTTCCATCTGTCTGATCGGATCGGATGAAAAAGGACAAACGGTCCGTTAGCATCCAATCTCCCATAGAGGAGAGCGGGGATCTGACAGCTCTGTCTCTGCAAAGTAAGCGGAGAGGGAGCTGTCATCCGCCTGCTCATCGGGGATCGGGGGATCGATCCCCGCCGAGCAAAACTGAGTCCTCCGGTCGGAAAGCCCATGGGAAAGAACACTTAAGGCTTGTACACAAAATAAGAAAATTGGGCGAACGTTTTCATCCAAAGAATTTGCGTACGATTTTCGTATAGTGTGTACAGAACTTTCTACGGACCATTCAGAATTTTCGTACCACAAGGGACAAACTCCAAAATGTTTCTTGTATGGGAAAAAAACAAACGATTTTCATTTAATTTGTACCTTTTGTGTACGATTTTTGTTCAAGAAAAATCAGAAAAGAAAGACTGCGCGTGATCAGAAACAATAAACAACAAAAAAAAAGCCTTTGTCCTATGAGAATTTTCGTACGAATTTTCATTCATCGGTACCGATTTGCTGTGAAACAACGAGAAAAAACGGACGATCGTTTGCCCGATTTTCTGTACCCCACTTTAGAATCAACTCCAGAACTTTTATCTGCTTAATTGATGAACAAAATAACGAAGAAGTAGCTCACACCTGGCCATGAAACCGCTTTTGATTCAATTGTCCAATTACTTTTGGTCGCTTGAAAAAAGGGGGGATGGCTGTTCTTAAGAGCTGCATTTCCGAAACCCTTCCTCTGATTTGGATGTACTTACCCTTAAATTAAACCTGAGAGTGCGCACTTTCAGCCCATATCCATTATATAACTTTGACTTAAATATGTTTTGGTAAATACCTGAAAAAAACTAGTTGTGCCTGTGTCCAAAAATATATAGACCTAACTGTATATGTTCTGTGTTTTATGGTCTGTGTACACTCTGTACTTTGTATCCTGTGTATGCTCTGTGCTGTGTATGGTGTGTATGTTCTGTAAAGTGTATGCTGTGTGTGCTCTATGCTGTGTATGTGATGGGTGCTCTGTGTACTGTGTATGGGATGGGTGCTCTGTGTACTGTGTATGGGATGGGTGCTCTGTGTACTGTGTGTGGGATGGGTGCTCTGTGTACTGTGTACGCTGGGTGCTCTGTGTACTGTGTATGGGATGGGTGCTCTGTGTACTGTGTACGTTTGGTGCTCTGTGTACTGTGTATGGGATGGGTGCTCTGTGTACTTTGTACGCTTGGTGCTCTGTGTACTGTGTATGGGATGGGTGCTCTGTGTACTGTATACGCTGGGTGCTCTGTGTACTGTATAAGCTGGGTGCTCTGTGTTCTGTGTATGTGATGGGTGCTCTGTGTACTGTGTATGGAATGGGTGCTCTGTGTACTGTGTACGCTGGGTGCTCTTTGTACTCTGTATGGGATGGGTGCTCTGTGTACTGTGTATCTGGGTGCTCTGTGTACTGTGTACGCTGGGTGCTCTGTGTACTGTGTGTGGGATGGGTGCTCTGTGTAGGGGATGGGTGCTCTGTGTACTGTGTATCCGGGTGCTCTGTGTACTGTGTGTGGGATGGGTGCTCTGTGTACTGTGTACGCTGGGTGCTCTGTGTACTGTGTATGGCATGGGTGCTCTGTGTACTGTGTACGCTGGATCCTCTGTGTACTGTGTATGGGATGGGTGCTCTGTGTACTGTGTATGCTGGGTGCTCTGTGTACAGTGTATGCTGGGTGCTCTGTGTACTGTGTACGCTGGGTGCTCTGTGTACTGTGTATGGGATGGGTGCTCTGTGTACTGTGTACACTGGGTGCTTTGTGTAGGGGATGGGTGCTCTGTGTACTGTGTATCTGGGTGCTCTGTGCACTGTGTATGGGATGGGTGCTCTGTGTACTGTATACGCTGGGTGCTCTGTGTACTGTATGCGCTGGGTGCTCTGTGTACTGTATGCGCTGGGTGCTCTGTGTACTGTGTATGGGATTTGTGCTCTGTGTACTGTATACGCTGGGTGCTCTGTGTACTGTGTATGGGATTTGTGCTCTGTGTACTGTATACGCTGGGTGCTCTGTGTACTGTGTATGGGATTTGTGCTCTGTGTACTGTATACGCTGGGTGCTCTGTGTACTGTATACGCTGGGTGCTCTGTGTACTGTGTATACTGGGTGCTCTGTGTACTGTATACGCTGGGTGCTCTGTGTACTGTGTATAGGATGTGTGCTCTGTGTACTGTGTATAGGATGTGTGCTCTGTGTACTGTGTATGTGATGTGTGCTCTGTGTACTGTATACGCTGGGTGCTCTGTGTACTGTGTATGCTGGGTGCTCTGTGTACTGTATACGCTGGGTGCTCTGTGTACTGTATATGCTGGGTGCTCTGTGTACTGTGTATGGGATGTGTGCTCTGTGTACTGTATACGCTGGGTGCTCTGTGTACTGTGTATGCTGGGTGCTCTGTGTACTGTGTATGCTGGGTGCTCTGTGTACTGTATATGCTGGGTGCTCTGTGTACTGTGTATGCTGGGTGCTCTGTGTACTGTATATGCTGGGTGCTCTGTGTACTATATACGCTGGGTGCTCTGTGTACTGTATATGCTGGGTGCTCTGTGTAATGCATATGCTGGGTGCTCTGTGTACGCTGTGTGCTCTGTGTACTGTGTATGCTGGGTGCTCTGTGTACTGTATACGCTGGGTGCTCTGTGTATTGCATATGCTGGGTGCTCTGTGTACTGTATACGCTGGGTGCTCTCTGTACTGTATATGCTGGGTGCTCTGTGTACTGTATACGCTGGGTGCTCTGTGTACTGTGTATGCTGGGTGCTCTGTGTACTGTATACGCTGGGTGCTCTGTGTACTGTGTATGCTGGGTGCTCTGTGTACTGTGTATGCTGGGTGCTCTGTGTATGCTGGGTGCTCTGTGTACTGTGTGTGGGATGGGTGCTCTGTGTACTGTGTACGCTGGGTGCTCTGTGTACTGTGCGTGGGATGGGTGCTCTGTGTACTGTGTACGCTGGGTGCTCTGTGTACTGTGTATGGAATGGGTGCTCTGTGTACTGTGTATGCTGGGTGCTCTGTGTACTGTGTATGGAATGGGTGCTCTGTGTACTGTGTATGCTGGGTGCTCTGTGTACTGTGTATGGAATGGGTGCTCTGTGTATTGTGTATGCTGGGTGCTCTGTGTACTGTGAATGCTGGGTGCTCTGTGTACTGTATACGCTGGGTGCTCTGTGTACTGTATACACTGGGTGCTCTGTGTACTGTATACGCTGGGTGCTCTGTGTACTGTGTATGCTGGGTGCTCTGTGTACTGTATACGCTGGGTGCTCTGTGTACTGTATATGCTGGGTGCTCTGTGTACTGTGTACGCTGGGTGCTCTGTGTACGCTGGGTGCTCTGTGTACTGTGTATGCTGGGTGCTCTGTGTACTGTATACGCTGGGTGCTCTGTGTACTGTATACGCTGGGTGCTCTGTGTACTGTATATGCTGGGTGCTCTGTGTACTGTGTATGCTGGGTGCTCTGTGTACTGTATACGCTGGGTGCTCTGTGTACTGTATATGCTGGGTGCTCTGTGTACTGTGTATGCTGGGTGCTCTGTGTACTGTGTATGCTGGGTGCTCTGTGTACTGTGTATGGAATGGGTGCTCTGTGTATTGTGTATGCTGGGTGCTCTGTGTACTGTGAATGCTGGGTGCTCTGTGTACTGTATACGCTGGGTGCTCTGTGTACTGTATACACTGGGTGCTCTGTGTACTGTATACGCTGGGTGCTCTGTGTACTGTGTATGCTGGGTGCTCTGTGTACTGTATACGCTGGGTGCTCTGTGTACTGTATATGCTGGGTGCTCTGTGTACTGTGTACGCTGGGTGCTCTGTGTACGCTGGGTGCTCTGTGTACTGTGTATGCTGGGTGCTCTGTGTACTGTATACGCTGGGTGCTCTGTGTACTGTATATGCTGGGTGCTCTGTGTACTGTGTATGCTGGGTGCTCTGTGTACTGTATACGCTGGGTGCTCTGTGTACTGTATATGCTGGGTGCTCTGTGTACTGTATACGCTGGGTGCTCTGTGCACTGTGTATGGGATGGGTGCTCTGTGTACTGTATTCTGAGAGCCTTCTGCACTCAGTCCTATGGAGGATGGGGGGAGGGGGCTGTCATGTTATGAAGCTTCCCCCTCATCCCCGGATCACTCTGATTTCCCTCCATCCCTAAGATTCCCGTTATTTTTCTCCCGGATTTTCATCGACTCTTCAGGAAGATTTTGTGATGCAGATAAACGTCTGATGACTTCCGTCCCCCGTCTGTGATAATCCGCTATTTACAGAACTCAGCGATAAAATCTCCATAGACTGCGTTATCTCAGCCGCCACAGACGTCTAATATTAGAGAATCTCACCATAGGAAACAGATTGTGTCTCCTCTTACCGGAAAGAATATTTTATGATTATTTGTGAGCGGCGCAATCACAGTGAGACCATATTCATTCTACATACAGTGCCTTGCGAAAGTATTCGGCCCCCTTGAACTTTGCGACCTTTTGCCACATTTCAGGCTTCAAACATAAAGATATAAAACTGTAATTTTTTTTGTAAAGAATCAACAACAAGTGGGACACAATCGTGAAGTGGAACGAAATTTATTGGATATTTCAAACTTTGTTAACAAATAAAAAAATTGAAAAATTGGGCGTGCAAAATTATTTATCCCCCTTAAGTTAATACTTTGTAGCGCCACCTTTTGCTGCGATTACAGCTGTAAGTCGCTTGGGGTATGTCTCTATCAGTTTTGCACATCGAGAGACTGAAATTTTTGCCCTTTCCTCCTTGCAAAACAGCTGGAGCTCAGTGAGGTTGGATGGAGAGCGTTTGTGAACAGCAGTTTTCAGTTCTTTCCACAGATTCTCGATTGGATTCAGGTCTGGACTTTGACTTGGCCATTCTAACACCTGGATATGTTTATTTGTGAACCATTCCATTGTAGATTTTGCTTTATGTTTTGGATCATTGTCTTGTTGGAAGACAAATCTCTGTCCCAGTCTCAGGTCTTTTGCAGACTCCATCAGGTTTTCTTCCAGAATGGTCCTGTATTTGGCTCCATCCATCTTCCCATCAATTTTAACCATCTTCCCTGTCCCTGCTGAAGAAAAGCAGCCCAAACCATGATGCTGCCACCACCATGTATCACAGTGGGGATGGTGTGTTCAGGGTGATGAGCTGTGTTGCTTTTACGCCAAACATAACGTTTTACATTGTTGCCAAAAAGTTTGATTTTGGTTTCATCTGACCAGAGCTCCTTCTTCCACATGTTTGGTGTCTCCCAGGTGGCTTGTGGCAAACTTTAAATTACACTTTTTATGGATATCTTTAAGAAATGGCTTTCTTCTTGCCACACTTCCATAAAGGGCAGATTTGTGCAGTATACGACTGATTGTTGTCCTATGGACAGAGTCTCCCACCTCAGCTGTAGATCTCTGCAGTTCATCCAGAGTGATCATGGGCCTCTTGGCTGCATCTCTGATCAGTCTTCTCCTTGTATGAGCTGAAAGTTTAGAGGGATGGCCAGGTGTTCGTAGATTTGCAGTGGTCTGATACTCCTTCCATTTCAATATTATCGCTTGCACAGTGCTCCTTGGGATGTTTAAAGCTTGGGAAATCTTTTTATATCCAAATCCGGCTTTAAACTTCTCCACAACAGTATCTCGGACCTGCCTGGTGTGTTCATTGTTCTTCATGATGCTCTCTGCACTTTAAACGGACCTCTGAGACTATCACAGTGCAGGTGCATTTATACGGAGACTTGATTACACACAGGTGGATTCTATTTATCATCATTAGTCATTTAGGTCAACATTGGATCATTCAGAGATCCTCACTGAACTTCTGGAGAGAGTTTGCTGCACTGAAAGTAAAGGGGCTGAATAATTTTGCACGCCCAATTTATCAGTTTTTTATTTGTTAACAAAGTTTGAAATATCCAATAAATTTCGTTCCACTTCATGATTGTGTCCCACTTGTTGTTGTTTCCTCACAAAAAAATTACAGTTTTATATCTTTATGTTTGAAGCCTGAAATGTGGCAAAAGGTCGCAAAGTTCAAGGGGTCTGAATACTTTCGCAAGGCACTGTAAACATGCGGATAAAAAGGAGACAGATAAATCACATAACATATATTACATTGTTTATAAACATTGATCAGACAGGAGATAGAGAGATACATAGTAACATTGTTTATAAACATTGATCAGACAGGAGATAGAGAGATACAAAGTAACATTGTTTATAAACATTGAGCAGACGGGAGATATAGAGATACAAAGTAACATTGTTTATAAACATTGATCAGACGGGAGATAGAGAGATACAAAGTAACATTGTTTATAAACATTGATCAGACGGGAGATATAGAGATACATAGTAACATTGTTTATAAACATTGATCAGACGGGAGATATAGAGATACAAAGTAACATTGTTTATAAACATTGAGCAGACTGGAGATATAGAGATACAAAGTAACATTGTTTATAAACATTGATCAGACAGGAGATAGAGAGATACAAAGTAACATTGTTTATAAACATTGGTCAGATGAGAGATAGAGAGATATAAAGTAACACTGTTTATAAACATTGATCAGACAGGAGATAGAGAGATACAAAGTAACATTGTTTATAAACATTGATCAGAGGGGAGATAGAGAGATACAAAGTAACATTGTTTATAAACATTGATCAGACGGGAGATAGAGAGATACAAAGTAACATTGTTTATAAGCATTGATCAGACAGGAGATAGAGAGATACAAAGTAACATTGTTTATAAACATTGATCAGATGGGAGATAGAGAGATACAAAGTAACATTGTTTATAAACATTGGTCAGATGGGAGATAGAGAGATATAAAGTAACACTGTTTATAAACATTGATCAGACAGGAGATAGAGAGATACATAGTAACATTGTTTATAAACATTGATCAGAGGGGAGATATAGAGATACAAAGTAACATTGTTTATAAACATTGATCAGAGGGGAGATATAGAGATACAAAGTAACATTGTTTATAAACATTGATCAGACGGGAGATAGAGAGATACAAAGTAACATTGTTTATAAACATTGATCAGACGGGAGATAGAGAGATACAAAGTAACATTGTTTATAAACATTGATCAGACAGGATATAGAGAGATATCAAAAAGAGGGGGAGTTTGGGACTTTAAATGAGACTCCTGACCAACGGAGTCTCCATCCCTGTTGCATACAGCGAGAAAAGGAGGGGCGCAAAAGAGCCAGTTGGGACTTTAAATGAGGTGTGGTTAAGCATAAATATATAACATTGATAGGTAATGACGAGGACCAGAAGAGAATAATAAAACGTCTCTTTATTGAACTGTCTGTGAACCAAAATTGGGGTAACCAAATTGCTCACTATAGCCACATAACCCATGGTAATGGAGTATACATGAGTAAGACAAATATGGCCTATCTTGTTTTACACCCTTTATCTATATCTACTCATTGGGGTTGTTATCTACATTTAAGTTCCTGCTTTTTCCCCACTTCACTTTCATATTCTATCTCAATCACTCTATTGGTTTCCTGGCTCCTCTGGCTCTTACCACCAGCCCATGCCCCGTTTGTTATTATTTCTATATATATATATATATACAGATATCTATTACCCCTGTACCCTTGCAGATTTTTTTGCTGCCACGCTTTATGGAGGCTGCCTGTGATCCTTTTATGGAGCCACTCACATTAAACATCACCGTGTTCTTATACCTACCTGGTGCTTGCGGGCATCGCTCCCTCAGTTCCTGGCTGGGATCCATTCCCTTGGACATTATACCAGCAGACTGTAAGCTATACCTCCCATATTTTGTGTGAGGTTTATTCATGTATTATCTATACTACTACTTATCATGTGTATTATCTTTTTATAGATGCTTGTACCTTGCCTTGCTCCTGATGAAGTGACCAAGTCACGAAACGCGTTGAGCTTTATACAGGCTATTTTATCCACCACAAGTTATTATATTATGTACCCAAGACCTCTGTTTACATGTTCTAACATTTTGCATGTACCAGGAGAATAACGCATTACCATGTATTTCTGTTCTGTACCAATAAGCCCCCTTTCTGTCTTACTCATGTATACTCCATTACCATGGGTTATGTGGCTATAGTGAGCAATTTGGTTACCCCAATTTTGGTCCACAGACAGTTCAATAAAGAGACGTTTTATTATTCCCTTCTGGTCCTTGTCATTACCTATCAATGTTATATATTTATGCTTAACCACACCTCATTTAAAGTCCCAACTGGCTCTTTTGCGCCCCTCCTTTTCTCTCAGGATATAGAGAGATACAAAGTAACATTGTTTACAAACATTGATCAGACGGGAGATAGAGAGATACAAAGTAACATTGTTTATAAACATTGATCAGACGGGAGATAGAGAGATACAAAGTAACATTGTTTACAAACATTGATCAGACGGGAGATAGAGAGATACAAAGTAACATTGTTTATTAACATTGATCAGACGGGAGATCGAGAGATACAAAGTAACATTGTTTACAAACATTGATCAGACGGGAGATAGAGAGATACAAAGTAACATTGTTTACAAACATTGATCAGACAGGGGATAGAGAGATACAAAGTAACATTGTTTATAAACATTGATCAGACGGGAGATAGAGAGATACAAAGTAACATTGTTTACAAACATTGATCAGATGGGAGATAGAGAGATACAAAGTAACATTGTTTATAAACATTGATCAGATGGGAGATGGAGAGATACAAAGTAACATTGTTTATAAACATTGATCAGACGGGAGATAGAGAGATACAAAGTAACATTGTTTACAAACATTGATCAGACGGGAGATAGAGAGATACAAAGTAATATTGTTTATAAACATTGATCAGATGGGAGATAGAGAGATACAAAGTAATATTGTTTATTAACATTGATCAGACGGGAGATCGAGAGATACAAAGTAATATTGTTTATAAACATTGATCAGATGGGAGATAGAGAGATACAAAGTAACATTGTTTATAAACATTGATCAGACGGGAGATAGAGAGATACAAAGTAATATTGTTTATAAACATTGATCAGATGGGAGATAGAGAGATACAAAGTAATATTGTTTATTAACATTGATCAGACGGGAGATCGAGAGATACAAAGTAATATTGTTTATAAACATTGATCAGATGGGAGATAGAGAGATACAAAGTAACATTGTTTATAAACATTGATCAGACGGGAGATAGAGAGATACAAAGTAACATTGTTTATAAACATTGATCAGACGGGAGATAGAGAGATACAAAGTAACATTGTTTATAAACATTGATCAGACGGGAGATAGAGAGATACCAAAGTAACATTGTTTATAAACATTGATCAGACGGGAGATAGAGAGATACAAAGTAACATTGTTTATAAACATTGATCAGACAGGAGATAGAGAGAAACAAAGTAAGATTGTAATGATAATGTTATTGCGGAGTTATCAGGCCTCTAGCAGAAATGCAGCCTCCTCCCTCTTAGATTGTAAGCTCTGATGATCAGGGCCCTCTGATTCCTCCTGTATTGTAGTTGTATTGTCTTCCCTCACATTGTAAAGTGCTTTGTAAACTGTCGGCGCTATATAAATCCTGTATAATAATAATAATGGCGCTGGTCCACGGCGGACATACCGGAGTCAGGGCTGAACTGGTTATCATCGCACACAGGGAGGGCGGCAGCTTTTGCACTCTCAGAGATTTTGCGATTTTCTTCCATCAGCAGGGAAATGAAAAGTTCCAAATCCCCCCCCCCCCCCCCCCCCCCGCGGACAGTGGGAGGAGCTATCGCTCTCCCTATTGAATTTTCAACGTACTTTTGCAGCAGGAGTGATAACACCCCAAAGTGGGCAGGGACACCCAAAACTCCAAGGAGGAGAAGAGTGTGTGTGTGACTCCGCCTATAGCTGGGAGTGTACTTACCGGTGGACTAACCCTTTAGGCTTCCTATCCAATCGTATACAGTTAGGAGATGATACATTGTATAAAATGTCTTTATTCTCACATTAAGATGCAATTCCTCTTCTCTTTCAGGTATACAAGTTCAGCGGTGGAGCGTCAGGGAAACACATCGATGAGGAAGGTAACATTCCAGCCTATCAGAACGCTTTCTGAGTCGCCATGCAGAATACTGTAAGAATGACGCGACTTAATGGAAAAAACTGCTGTCACCTCCTTCTGAAAAAGCTATTTGCCTGGCTGTCTCGCGCAACAATGCTTTTTTGCATTACAGAAAAACGTCCATCTGACTTCACTGGCTGCATGCTTTTTCCAGGTCAGAAAACTCTCAATCCAGAGACAGCCAGGCAAACGGCAATGGCAGAATGAGTTTATCAATGGCAGAATCATTGTGACAGACCGTACTCCATGGCTGCCAGCTAATCCTGGAGGCCGGGATCGGCAGAGGGCTTAAAGGAATTTTCATAAATACTAAAAAAATAAAAAAAAAAACATAAAAATGCCTTCCTAATAAAATTCTCTCTCTTTAACCACTTTACCACCGGAGGATTTTGCTGTCTTACGTCCAGGCCACTTTTTGCGATTCGGCGATGTGCGACTTTAACTGAAAATTGCGCGGTCATGCAACGCCGTACCCAAACGAAATTTACGTCCTTTTTTTCCCACAAACAGAGCTTTCTTTTGGTGGTATTTGATCACCTGTGCGCTTTTTATTTTTTGCGATATTAATAAAAAAATGTGACAATTTTGAAAAAATAATAATATTTTTCTACTTTGACAGTTAAAAAATATCCAATATATTCAATTTTTGTCATATATTTAGGCCAAAACGTATTAAGCTACATGTCTTTGACAAAAAAATTCTCAATGAGCGTATTTTTAACCGCTTTAAGACCAGAAGATTTTACCCCATTCCTGACCAGGCCATATTTTGCGATTCAGCACTGCGTTAATTTAACGGACAATTGCGCGGTCGTGCGACACTGTACTCAAATTAAATTGACGTCCTTTTTTTTCCCCACAAACAGAGCTTTCTTTTGGTGGTGTTTGATCACCTCTGCGATTTTTACTTTTTGCGCTATAAGCAAAAAAAGAGCGACAATTCTGAAAAAATAGCAACATTTTTCACATTTTTTATATGAAATTCCCCCCCAAAAAATGTAAAAATCAAAATTTTTTTATCATTTTTGGCCAATTTGTTTTTCTGCTACATATTTTTAGTAAAAAATTGCAATAAGCGTATTTTTCGATTGGTTTGCGCAAAAGCTTTTGCGTTTACTAACTAAGGGAAAGATCTCTGTCGTTTTTTGGTGTACGAGTAATGGCGGCGATCTGCAATTTTTTTTGCGGGACTGCGACATTGCGGCGGACAGATCGGACACCTGATTGACATTTTTGACACTTTTGGGGGTACCAGTGACATTACTACAGTAATCAGTGCTATAAATATGCACTGTTACTGTAAAAATGACACTGGCAGGGAAGGGGTTAACTTTATTGGAGAAGGAGAGGGAGGGGTTAATGTATGCCTGGTGCTTACTGACGTGTGTGGGGGGAGGGGACTGAGTGACACAGGGACAGATCGCAGGTTCAGCAATGCTGAATCCTGCAATCTGACCCTGCCTGTCACTTAGGAGATCCGCCCGCTTTGTTTACACAAGCGGGCGGATTTCCACATCGATCCCCGACGATCGGGGAAGAGCGGCGGTGATCACCGCCGCTCCTCCCCTGGCCCGACTCCCGCTGTGACTGAAAACAGCGGGAGCGAGCTTCCGGCGCCGCTGAGAGACGGAATGTCTGGTGACGTAGGTCTACGTCGCCAGACGATAACGAGTCACTGTGCCGCAGTAGCAGCTCAGTGAGCAGACAGCAAGTGGTTAAGGACCGGGCCTATTTCTGACAATTGTTATTTACAAGTTAAAGCGGTAGTATACTCCGCTTTAAAATTTTTGCCTATAGTGCGGCCTATAATAAGGCCTACCTGTAGGTAAAAGTAATATTTCCTAAACCTGCACCGTTTAGGAGATATTCACCCTGCATGCAGCCGCTGACACCAGTGGCGCATGCGCCCTGAAGGTCCGGAGTATCTTGCCAGACCTTCAGAGCTCCTTGCTGGCTCCTTACCGGAAAGTGAACTCCCGCGTGCATGCGCAGGAGTGACGTCATCGCGTCTCTTGCCACTCACAGCGCCGGAGCCACCGGAACCCGGAAGAGACGTCGAGGGAACATGTCAGCTGCCTCAGCGGCGTCCGGGCGACAGTGTCGGGGCTTCGTTCTAAGGTAAGTATTTCATAATGTGCTAGTATGCAATTCATACTAGCACATTATGCCATTGTTCTGCAGGGTTTGTTTGTTTTTTTTGGGGGGGGGGGTTGTTTTTTTTTCCGGGGATATATGGGGAACTTTTGGGGATATAACTGCTTTAAAATCAGTATTTTTTTGCTAGAAAATTACTTAGAACATATATATTTCTTTTTCATCAGAGACCCTAGAGAATAAAATGGAGATCATTGCAATACTTTAAGCCACATCGTATTTGCGCAACGGTCTTACAAACGCAATTTGTTTTTTGTTTTTTTGGACAAAATACCCTTTTTTTTAAATTAAAAAATAAGAAATTTTATTTGAATAAAATAAAACTTTTATTGGGAAAAAAAAAATAAGTAAACAGTAAAGTTTTTTTCTATAATGTGAAAGATAATGTTACACCGAGTAAATAGACACCTAACATGCCATGCTTCAAAATTACGCACGCTCGTGGAATGGCGACAAACATTGGTACTTAAAAATTCCCGTTGGTGACGCTGTAAAAATTTCTACAGGTTAGCAGTTATTGCTCTCGCTTTACCGATCGCGGCGATACCTCACATGTGTGGTTTGAACACCGTTTACATATGTGGGCGGGACTTGGGTATGCGTTCGCTTCTGGGTGTGAGCTTGGAGGGACGGGGTGCTTTAAATTTGTTTTCTTTTTTTTTTTCTTATTTTACCTTTTATTACCATTTACCATTACCATTTATTTTATTATTTTTACACTGTCCCTTACAAAAAAAAAAAAAAAATTGATCACTTTTATTCCTTGTAAACATCTCTTGTAATAGAAATAAGCAGGACAGGTCCTCTTTAATGTGAGATCCGGGGTCAAAAATACCTCACATCTACACTAAAAAGGAAGGATGTGCGTCTCTTCCTTGTATGTCACTTCCGGGTCTCCTCCGTGTCCTACGCGTTTCGTCACGTGCGTCGTGACGTCTTCCGGGATGGGATTTAATATTTCACGAGCCAAGTTTGTGATAATACTTTCACTGTCTTCACTACTGCTTCTGCACTTTATATGTATATCAGCACAGTTCTTGGGGTGATCTAGGGAATAAGGGTGTCTCCTGAGGTCCTGCGATTTGGGGCTCTCCTGGGGTCCTATGGATGGGGCTCTCGTCGTGTTCTCCGCTACTCCTGTAGGTCTCTTAGTATGGGGGTACAAATGGAAGGCCTCTCATGGTGTAGTATTTATTACGATTTATTAAATAAAAAAATAGTATGACTCACATTTACAACAGCGATAAACAGCGCAGTGTACTAAAGAGGATGTGCGTCTCTTCCTTGTATGTCCCTTCCGGGTCTCCTCCGTGTCCTACGAGTTTCGTCACGTGCGTCGTGACTTCGTCCGGGATGAGATTTAATATTTCACAAGCCAAGTTTGTGATAATACTTTCACTGTCATCACTACTGCTTCTGCACTTTATATGTATATCAGCACAGTTCTTGAATTATCTTAGTATTTATATGTCAATTTATTAAATATCCATCCCATTGCAGAACTCGTCACCTTTGGCTTACAGAATTTGCACCACCCCTTCAGCACTTTATTGTTGCACCACCACTATTTATTTTGGAATATATTGTTTGTATTTATCAATTACATATTATTCATTGCATATTTGTACTACATTTTGCCAGATCTCTACACGTTTTTTATTTAGTCAAAAGATGTTTTATAAGGAATAATTAGGAATTTTCCCGTATACTTAACAGAGACCCGTATACGGCTTCATCTATATACTATTGTAAATTTTGGATTACTGTGCATAGAGGTAGCGCAGCACTACCCCACACCTCTATATTTCTTCACGAAGTTTAAGGATATAACTTTCAGTGCCTGCTGCAGCCTCATATCATCAAATTTCCCCCCAAATATATTTACCCATAACAGCGCGAGAGCCCCATCTTCTTTTATTCCCATAGACACTCCTAAACCTTGTGGACGGCCTTCCCAGAAGAGTTGAAGCTGTTATAGCTGCAAAGGGTGGGCCAACTCAATATTGAACCCTACAGACTAAGACTGGGATGCCATTAAAGTTCATGTGTGTGTAACGGCAGGCGTCCCAATACTTTTGGTAATATAATGTATATATACACACATCTCACAAAAGTAAGTACACCCCTCACATTTCTAGAAACATTTTATTCTATCTTTTCATGTGACAACACTGAAGAAATGAGACTTTGCTACAATGTAAAGTAGTGAGTGTACAGCTTGTATAACAGTGTAAATTTGCTGTCCCCTCAAAATAACTCAACACACAGCCATTAATGTCTAAACCGCTGGCAACAAAAGTCAGTACACCCCTAAGTGACAATGTCCAAATTGGGCCCAATTAGCCATTTTCCCTCCCCCGGTGTCATGTGACTCGTTAGTGTTACAAGGTCTCAGGTGTGAATGGGGAGCAGGTGTCTTAAATTTGGTGTTATCGCTCTCACTCTCTCATACTGGTCACTGGAAGTTCAACATGGCACCTCATGGCAAAGAACTCTCTGAGGATCTGGAAAAAAGAATTGTTGCTCTACATAAAGATGGCCTAGGCTATAAGAAGATTGGCAAGACCCTGAAACTGAGCTGCAGCATGGTGGCCAAGACCATACAGCGGTTTAACAGGACAGGTTCCACTCAGAACAGGCCTCACCATGGTCAACCAAAGAAGTTGAGTGCACGTGCTCAGCGTCGTATCCAGAGGTTGTCTTTGGGAAATAGACGTATGAGTGCTGCCAGCATTGCTGAAGAGGTTGAAGGGGTGGGGGAGGGGTCAGCCTGTCAGTGCTCAGACCATACGCCGCACACTGCATCAAATTGGTCTGCATGGCTGTCATCCCAGAAGGAAGCCTCTTCTAAAGATGATGCACAAGAAAGCCTGCAAACAGTTTGCTGAAGACAAGCAGACTAAGGACATGGATTACTGGAACCATCTCCTGTGCTCTGATGAGACCAAGGTAAACTTATTTGGTGTCAGATGGTGTCAGGCGTGTGTGGGGGCAACCTGGTGAGGAGTACAAAGACAAGTGTGTCTTCCTACAGTCAGGCATGGTGGTGGGAGTGTTATGGTCTGGGGCTGCATGAGTGCTGCCGGCACTGGGGAGCTACAGATCATTGAGGGAACCATGAATGCCAACATGTACTGTGACATACTGAAGCAGAGCATGATCCCCTCCCTTCAGAGACTGGGCCGCAGGGCAGTATTCCAACATAACGACCCCAAACACCTCCAAGATGACCACTGCCTTGCTAAAGAAGCTGAGGGTAAAGGTGATGGACTGGCCAAGCATGTCTCCAGACCTAAACTCTATTGAGCATCTGTGGGGATCCTCAAACAGAAGGTGGAGGAGGGGAAGGTCTCTAACATCCACCAGCTCTGTGATGTCATCATGGAGGAGGGGAAGAGGACTCCAGTGGCAACCTGTGAAGCTCTGGTGAACTCCATGCCCAAGAGGGTTAAGGCAGTGCTGGAAAATAATGGCGGCCACACAAAATATTGACACTTTGGGCCCAATTTGGACATTGTCACTTAGGGGTGTACTCACTTTTGTTGCCAGCGGTTTAGACATTAATGGCTGTGTGTTGAGTTATTTTGAGGGGACAGTAAATTTACACTGTTATACAAGCTGTACACTCACTACTTTACATTGTAGCAAAGTCTCATTTCTTCAGTGTTGTCACATGGAAAGATAGAATAAAATATTTACAGAAATGTGAGGGGCGTACTTACTTTTGTGAGATACTGTATAAGCGATGGTGGATGTAGCCGGCGGTGGAGCGTCCCTCTGCCCCGGGACCCCGCGGTGCGCTCGGACCTCCACGGGATGAATAATTCACCATTCAGAGTCAGACAAGCCGTAGTAATGTGTTAAGTGCCGTCCCGGCTGAGCACAGCGATCTATACAAAGTATTTCAGCTTCACTGGAAGGTCAACCAGAGGGAAGCCGATTCACAGCATCACATGAGCATTACACAACACAGAAACGCCATTCATGGAAGTTCCGGCACAGATATAGGAGGCCCTCCGGCACCAACAGGACCACAATTGTTATCGGCTTGATGGCCGCCACCAAGAAGGTCCTTCGTAGGTCACAGCCCAGGGAAGCCATGTTTTTTTATTACTTAGGAAAGTAGACGGTTCCGGAGAATGATGGATGATTGGAATCCCTTCTGTGTTCAATGCATTTAGAATAGGAAGTAGAAGGAATTTCAGGCAATTCAAAGAGGACCTGTCATTAGATTCAGAAAAAATGACTAAAATCTCTTAGTACTGAAAAATAAAAGACAGAAATTTGTGGTGAAATTTTGGTAGTGGGGGTCCGCTCAGGTGCAGTGCCTTCCCACCAAGTTCAGACCAGCCCGGAGATATGTTGCAGGGCTTGTTGGCCGACTTTCTATATAAAAAGAAAGTAAAAGGTTCCAGTCCAACAAAATGAAAAGGTTTCCCTCATAGGGGTGTTCAGCATTCCTCTATCAATGCTATACTATTCCTCCCACTGACACCAATGATGGGGCACTAATCCTCCCACTGACACCAATGATGGGGCACTAATCCTCCCACTGACACCAATGATGGGGTACTATTCCTCCCACTGACACCAATGATGTGGCACTATTCCTCCCACTGACACCAATGATGGGGGACTATTCCTTCTACTGAAACCAATGATGGGGCACTATTCCTCCCACTGACACCAATGATGGGGCACTATTCCTCCCACTGACACCAATGATGGGGTACTATTCCTCCCACTGACACCAATGATGTGGCACTATTCCTCCCACTGACACCAATGATGGGGGACTATTCCTTCTACTGAAACCAATGATGGGACACTATTCCTCCCACTGACACCAATGATGGGGCACTATTCCTCCCACTGACACCAATGATGGGGCACTATTCCTCCCACTGACACCAATGATGGGACACTATTCCTCCCACTGACACCAATGATGGGACACTATTCCTCCCACTGACACCAATGATGGGGCACTATTCCTCCCACTGACACCAATAATGGGACACTATTCTTCCCACTGACACAAATGATGGGGCACTATTCCTCCCACTGACACCAGCAATGGGGCACTATTCCTCCCACTGACACCAAAGATGGGGCACTATTCCTCCCACTGACACCAATGATGGGACACTATTTCTCCCACTGACACCATTGATGAGGGACTATTCCTCCCACTGACACCAATGATGGGGCATTATTCCTCCTACTGATACCAATGATGGGGCACTATTCCTCCCACTGACACCAATGATGGGGCACTATTCCTCTTACTGACACCAATGATGGGACACTATTCCCCCCACTGACACCAATGATGGGGCACTATTGCTCCCACCGACACCAATGATGGGGCACTATTCCTCCAACTGACACCAATGATGGGACACTATTCCTCCCACTGACACCAATGATGGGGCACTATTCCTCCCACTGACACCAATAATGGGGCACTATTCCTCCCACTGACACCAATGATGGGGCACTATTCCTCCCACTGACACCAATGATGGGGCACTATTCCTCCCACTGACACCAATGATGGGGCACTATTCCTCCCACTGACACCAATGATGGGATACTATTCCTCCCATTGACACCAATGATGGGGCACTATTCCTCCCACTGACACCCATGATGAGAGGTGCTCTGTCCCACTTACAGTGGGGGGAAAATACTGATTTGATCCCTGCAGATTGTGTAAGTTTGCCCACTTACAAAGAAATGGGGGGTGTATAATTTTTATCATAGGTGTATTTTATATGATAGAGACAGAATATCAACCAAAAATCCAGAAAAAACACATGATACAAATGTTATAAATGGAGTCGCAGTTCAGGGAGTAAAATAAGTATTTGATCCCCTTAGTAGTTGGTGGAGAAACCCTTGTTGGAAGCACAGAGGTCAGACGTTTCTTGTAGTTGGTGACCAGGTTTCCACACATCTCAGGGGGGATTTTGGTCCACTCTTCTTTACAGATCTTCTCTAAATCCTTAAGGTTTCTTGGCTGTCACTTGGCAACTCGAAGTTTCAGCTCCCTCCATAAATTTTCTATGGGATTAAGGTTTTGAGATTGGCTAGGCCACTCCATGACCTTACTGAGCTTCTTCTTGAGCCACTCATTTGTTGCCTTGGCGATATGTTTGGGGTCATTGTCATGCTGGAAGACCCATCCATGACCCATCTTCAGTGTTCTGGAAGAAGGTTCTCATCCACAATTTTACAACAGATGGCCCCGTCCATTGGCCCCTCAATGCGGCAAATTCGGCCTGTACCTTTCACAGAGAAACAGCCCCAAAGCATCATGTTTCCACCTCCATGCTTGACTGTAGGGATGGTGACTGTAGGGATGGTAACTGTAGGGATGGTGACTGTAGGGAGGGTGACTGTAGGGAGGGTGACTGTAGGGATGGTGACTGTAGGGATGGTGACTGTAGGAAAGGTGTCTGTAGGGATGGTGGCTGTAGGGACGGTGACTGTAGGGACGGTGACTGTAGGGAAGGTGACTGTAGGGATGGTGACTGTAGGGAAGGTGACTGTAGGGATGGTGACTGTAGGGATGGTGACTGTAGGGACGGTGACTGTAGGGACGGTGGCTGTAGGGACGGTGACTGTAGGGACGGTGACTGTAGGGATGGTGACTGTAGGGAGGGTGACTGTAGGGAGGGTGACTGTAGGGATGGTGACTGTAGGGACGGTGACTGTAGGGATGGTGACTGTAGGGACGGTGACTGTCCCTACAGTCCCTACAGACACCATCTCTACAGACACCATCCTTACAGTCACCATCCCTACAGACACCATCCCTACAGTCACCATCCCTACAGTCACCGTCCCTACAGTCACCGTCCCTACAGTCAAGCACGGAGGTGGAAACATGATGCTTTGGGGCTGTTTCTCTGCTAAAGGTACAGACAGACTTTGCCGCATTGAGGACGGGGATGTATTGTAAAAATCTTGGATGAGAACCTCCTTCCCTCAGCCAGAACACTGAAGATGGGTCATGGATGGGTCTTCCAGCATGTAACAATGCCAAGTAACAATGACCCAAAACACACCGCCAAGGCAACAAAGGAGTGGCTCAAGAAGAGAAGAGCAATTAAGGTCATGGAGTGGCCTAGCAACTTTGATGCCAAGCAGTGGCGGTTTTAGGCATGGGCGAACGGGGCAGCCGCCCGGGGCGGCATTTTTTCATGACACATGGGGGGGGCGGCATGACAGTGTTCCCCAACCCCCGGGCCGCGGACCGGTACCGGTCCGTGGATCAAATGGTACCAGGCCCGCTGAGGAACTTTGAATAATTTCACTGTGGCAGCCGAGCCCCATTCGCCCATGCCTAAAACCGCCGCAGCCGAGCCGAGGTGCAGAGCATTGCTCCCCCCCCCCCCCCCAGCCCACCCATTGTGTGACAATAGCGAATGAAAATTCGCTATTGTCACACTGATCCTCCTCCTGGCCAATCAGGGAGCGGGTCCTCCCTCTTCCTGATTGGCCGAAAGGAAAACCCCACGCCATTGGCCGAGGAGGAGGCGCCGCGGGAGGACTGAGGAGACGCGGGGAATCCGGGGACTGAACTGAAGAGAAGTGACGTAAGTGCACGGACGGGTCTCGCGGGGGGAACGCTGGCTCTCTGCATTTATTGGGGGCATTGCAGTGGCACTCTGCATTTATTGGGGGCAATGCTGTGGCACTCTGCATTTATTGGGGGCAATGCTGTGGCACTCTGCATTTATTGGGGGCATTGCTGTGGTACTCTGCATTTATTGGGGGCATTTTTGGGGGGGGGGGGGGGCGCCGGGAGGGAGTCTTGCCCGGGGAGCAATTTAATGTAGAACCGCCACTAATGCCAAGTAACAGCCAAGAAACCTTAAGGATTTAGAGAAGATCTGTAAAGAAGAGTGGACCAAAATCCCTCCTGAGATGTGTGCAAACCTGGTCACCAACTACAAGAAACGTCTGACCTCTGCTTGCCAACAAGGGTTTCTCCACCAACTACTAAGGGGATCAAATACTTATTTTACTCACTGAACTGCAACTCCATTTATAACATTTGTATCATGTGTTTTTTCTGGATTTTTGGTTGATATTCTGTCTCTATCATATAAAATACACCTATGATAAAAATTATACACCCGCTATTTCTATGTAAGTGGGCAAACTTACACAATCTACAGGGATCAAATCATTATTTTCCCCCCCCCTGTAAGTGGAACAGAGCATCTCTCCAGCTACAGATTCTCAATTTGCCTCCCCCCATTGTGCATTCCAACATGTAACTCCAGAGAGCAGCAGCTGAAATCAGACCGATGTATGCGAGTGTCTGTAGCAGAAACGGCCATTTTTTACACTTTGTTCACACAGGCCGTAGTCGCCTTCCTCCCAGTAAGTAGATCATGTTTGACCCGCCAGTCCTCGCTGCCCGCGTCCTTGGAATTTGGCGTTCTCCCAGACCTTGCCAACTTTCTGCTTGGCTGCCTCTGTGCTGTACAGCAGAAGAGATATCTCTTAATTGCTGCAGTTTAATTAGAGTCTTTTCCCCCCAGAAGTCATTATTAAATATTAATGGCGAATTTTCTGCTTCTTTCTGCCAGTTTGCGGCTCCCGGGCCGAGCATGAGAAATGGGATGGCGAGCGCTCGCTGTGCCGTGTAAAGTCATTGGTGTCCCCTTGTTTTAATTTATAACAGCTTAATATTCATTATATTTACGGGAAGGCTGCTTATGTGATACCGATGTGATGTACGCGGCAGGTTAGAGGCAGAAGACCCTGATGGGTTTACAAAGCTTCCTGCCAGGTCAGCAGTAGTCAGCCTAAAAAAAGCAGATTATTATTATTATTGTTCTGTATTTCGGGCTCAGTGTGAGCGCAAAACATACATTGGGGGCTGAAGCAACATTTTTTTTACATCCCCGTAACAGTCGTATCCTTGGAAAGAAAGTCCACAGACAAAAGAACTTTTGCATCCAAAAAAAATGGAAACCAACTTCTTCATCCTAAAAAAATGGAAGCCAACATTTGCGTCCCAAAAAAATGGAAGCCAACATCTGCATCCCAAAGAATAGAACACAACTTTTGCATCCCAAACAACAGAAGACAACTTCTGCATCCCAAAAAATGGAAGCCACATTTTGCATCCCAAAAAATGGAAACCAACTTCTTTATTCTAAAAAGATGGAAGCCAACTTCTGCATCCCAAAAAATGGAAGCCAATATCTGCATTCCAAAAAATGGAAGCCAGCATCTGCAACCCAAAAAATGCAAGCCAAGTTCTGCATCCAAAAAAATGGAAGCCAACTTTTGCATCCCAAAAAATGGAAGCCAACATCTGCATTCCAAAAAATGGAAGCCAATATCTGCATCCCAAAAATTAAGGCCAACTTTTGCATCCCAGAAAATGGAAGAAAACCTTTGCATCCCAAACAATAGAAGACAACTTCTGCATCACAAGAAATGGAAGCCAATATCTGCATCCCAAAGAATGGAAGCCAACTTCTGCATCCCAAAAAATGGAAGCCAACTTTTGCATCCTAAAAGATGGAAGCCAACATCTGTATCCTAAAAAATAGATGCCACTTTTTTCAAGTTAAAAACAAAATGCATCACAAAAGATGGAAGCCGACTTTTGCATCACAAAAAATAGAAGCCAATATTTGCATCCTTAAAAATATAGGCCATGTTTTTGACGTTAAAAAAATAGAAGACAACATCTGCAACCCAAAAAATGGAAGCCAGCATCTGCAACCCAAAAAATGGAAGCCAGCATCTGCAACCCAAAAAATGCAAGCCAAGTTCTGCATCCAAAAAAATGGAAGCCAACTTTTGCATCCCAAAAAATGGAAGTCACATTTTTGAAGTTAAAAAAATAAAATAAAAATTGAAGCCAATATCTGCGTCCCAAAAAAGGGAAGCCAACTTTTCCATCCCAAACAATAGAAGCCAAACTCTGCATCCAAAAAATGGAATCCAACTTCTGCATCCCAAAAAATGGAAGCCAACATTTGCGTCCCAAAAAATGGAAGACAGCTTTTGTATCCTAAAAAATAGAAGTCACATTTTTTAAGTTAAAAAAAATAGAAGCCAATATCTGCATCCTAAAAAATAGAAGCCAACTTTTTCATCCAAAAAAAAATAGAAGCCACATTTTGCATCCCAAAAAATAGAAACCAACTTCTTTATCCTAAAAAGAAGGAAGACAACTTTTGCATCCTAAAAAATGGAAGCCAACATTTGTATCCTAAAAAAAATATGTCACATTTTTTTTAAATAAAAAAAAAATAGAAGCTAACATCTGCAGCCTAAAAAAAAAGAAGACAAAATCTGCATCCCAAAGAATGTAAGCCAACATCTGCATCCCAAATTAGGGAAGCCAACTTTTGCATCCCAAACAACAGAAGACAACATCTGTATCCCAAAAAATGGAAGCCAACTTTTGCATCCCACAAAATGGAAAGCAACTTCTTTATCCTAAAAAGATAGAAGCCAACATCTGCATCCCAAAATATGGAAGCCAACTTCTTCACCCTAAAAAGATGGAAGTCAACTTTTTGCTTTTGTCATCGCCTGCCCAGTAAAAAAAAAAAAAACTTCTTTGTCGTCTTTGGAGTTGGAGACGTTGGCTGGTTGCATTGTATGGACAGATGTTTTTATATTTGGGATATGTTTGGGCTGCACCGAATGCGACTGCATGCAATGCACATAATTGCGGCACGGTAGTGCAGCATTTACAGAGTTATATCAGGAGGGGAGGAGGGGATATATATCGCCTCCTCACTGCCTGTTAAAGCCCACTGAATAATCACTTTTCAGAGGCACTTGTGAACAAGCTCTTAGCGTGCGTTGCGATTAGTCCATTCCTAGGAATGCAGCAGAATAGGGGACCCCTTGTGGCAGGGCACAGTACTGCAACGTGATGGCTGCTGGAACGGTGCATTGCAGTGGGAATGAATGGCACAACGTCACACCACGTACCATGCGTTGCGATGCATCACCATATTGCAATAGTCTGGATGAACTCAAAAGAAAAATACTGCATTTTTACATGAAGATAGTGTTAGTGCCTGAATGCTCCCTGGTATAAGCCCCTGTAATCCCCTGTACTGCAGAACTCAGACTGAAATATGGAGGAGCATCACCAGCAGCCAATCAGGTGTGCCGCATGGGCTTATAGGAGGAGAGAGCAGATGACTCATCAGTCTGCTGCTTCTCCTTCACTGTCCAATCACAGGCTGAGAGGGGCGGGGTGGTGACCAAGCTATATTGCCTAACTGCAGTAAAGAAAAATCCGGTCAGCAGCCTGGCTGTGCTCTCTGGTAGGACACAATTTTACTTTTTTTAGTGGGTTAACCACTTCTGGACCGGAATGTTCCCCCCCCCCCCCCCTTAATGACCAGGGGATGATTTGCGATTCGGCACTGCGTTAATTTTACTGACAATTGCGCGGTCGTACGATGCTGTACCTAAATAAAATTAATGTCCCTTTTTTCCCCACAAATAGAGGTTTCTTTTGGTGGTATTTGATCACCTCTGCAATCTTTATTTTTATTTTTTGCGCTATAAACAAAAAAAGAGCGACAATTCTGAAAAAAATTTGAAAATCTGATTTTTTCATCATTTTAGGCCAATTTGTATTGTGCTACATATTGTTGGTAAAAAAAAAAAAAAAATCACAAAAGCATATTTTGATTGGTTTGAGCAAAAGTTATCGCATCTACAAACTACGGGAAAGATTTGTCATTTTTAATTATTTATTTCTTTATTTTTACTAGTAATGGCGGCGATCTGTGATTTTTAGTGGGACTGCGGCATTGCGGCGGACAGATCCCTAACTGACACTTTTGACACTTTTGGGGGGACCAGTGACATAACTACAGTAATCAGTGCTAGAAAAATGCACTGTCACTGTACTAATGACACTGGCAGGGAAGGGGTTAACCTAGGGGTGATCAAAGGGTTAATTGTGAGCCTAGGGGGTGCTTTCTAACTGTGGGGGGAGGGACTTGTGAAATGATCATAGGGACCTGTGTTCCTATATACTAATACTATACTAATGACACTGGCAGGGAAGGGGTTAACACCAGGGGCAATCAAAGGGTTAAATGTGTCCCTGGGCCAGTGATGGTGAACCTTGGCACCCCAGATGTTTTGGAACTACATTTCCCATGATGCTCATGCACTCTACAGTGTAGGTGAGTATCATGGGAAATGTAGTTCCAAAACATCTGGGGTGCCAAGGTTCGCCATCGCTGCCTTAGGGGGTGCTTTCTAACTGTGGGGGGATGGGCTTGCTGAATGAATACAGAGTTCCTAAATAAGAGGATCCCTGTGTTCATTACTGACAGAAGAGTGGTCTGCTGTGTTTACAACAAGAACGCCGTTCTGTCTCCACGGGGTGCGATCATGGGTGCGTGGCGGCCGGACCCACTGATTGGATCCCCCTGTGGCCAATGGCATACTTCCCAACTGTCCCGGATTAGGAGGGACTCTCCCGGATTTGGAGGGACTGTCCCGGATTTGGAGGGATTGTCCCAGATTTGGAGGGACTGTCCCGGATTTGGAGGGACTGTCCCGGATTTGGAACAAAGTCCCTTTGTCCCTCTTTTCTCCTCATTTGCCCCTCATTTTGGTCTGATCTATAGAGTTGTATATAAAATGCACTTTTATCTTTCAAAAAGCGTTTCCCAGTGCTAAACTTTTCATCCGATTTCTAAAACTAGTATAAAGAAATATTAGTGGTAACAGAAAACACTTGTGGGTTTAACTAATCATTTATTTCTATATTTCTCCTTTAAGGGGGCGTGACATGGGGGGGGCGTGTCCTAAGTCTACCTTCTTTTGCTAATAGATGTCCCTCGTTCCCATCTCAAAAAGCTGGGAGGTGTGCCAATGGGTGCACGCGCCCCCGTTAGCGGTACCGCGAAGCGTCGTACATGTACATCATTTTGTGGCACAGAGCCGACCTAAAACTATGGCGGGTGGCAGAGGCGTAACTAGAACCTTTGGGTCCCTGGTGCAAGAAACCATGAAGGGCCCCCCCTGGGCCCTTCCCTTCAAGCCTGGGACTCTTCCCACTGATCCTGGGGTCCTTTACTCTCATTGCGGGGCCCTTTATTAGGGTCCCGCAGCGGGACCCTTTTACAAGTTCTGCAGTGGGCCCCCTTCCTTCCATCTTAGGGCCTCCCCACAGTAGTGGAATGCCAGGGCCCTGTCACGATCCTGGAAGTTCACCCACTGGTGTCAGTAGTTTTTATTTTTTGGTATTTTAATTGTATTATTTTTTTATCATTTCATAAAAATTTTTTTACAATGTGACTGACTATGACTCTGTCCATTCAGAAAAGGAAGGAGCTGGTAAATTACATACTTACTGACCCCTTCCTGGTTCTCTATTGTGACACATCCCCAGCAGCCGCCGGCAGGGGAGGGGAGGGAGCACAGTGGGGGGGGGGGCAGTATAGTAGGGGGGGGGACCAGGGGAGCACACAGGAGCCCAGAGACAGCAGAACACATGTGAACTGGATAGGAGGAGTGGCGGGGGCAGCATACAGAGGAACCAATCTCCTCCATTTTCCTCCTGCAGCTACAGGAGGAAAAAGGAGGGCAGTGATTTCTCTACATGCTGCCCCCGCCCCTCCTATCCAGGTGTACAGGGGAGCCGCACAGGCCCCCTGGAGCATGGGGCCCGGTTGCAATTGCAACCCCTGTAGTTACGCCCCTGGCGGCTGGTTGACAAGCGGTTAAAGAGAACTCCTATGTATTATTGTCCGTATAATATCCGTCCAGCTTTAAAAACGTTGTCAGCTCATCACCAACCCTCCAGCAAAGCCATGAGACACCTGCGGGACGTGGGAGCGCCACCACTTCATAGAACATTGCTCTGACAATAATTAAAACGTTTCGTCCCGGAGACGGCCGTCAGTCCACCAGGAGGCCACAGTGAGTGCGTGTGAAGAGGCCTGGGTTCAATATAAAGTGACAGTCCTCTGCAGCGGGGGCCCTCCACGAACGCCTTCATAAACGGTTTCCAGTCCCCCGACGCCGAGCGGCGGCCTTGTAATTGGAGGAGTCTGGACAAGGAAGCGGAATGAGTAATTAGCGGCGCTCCTTTATTGTTCGCTGTAATGACTGAAGGACGAGCCGCTGATAAGACTTGTAATGAGACACATCAAACGGCAGCCGGGCTCAGAAGATCCCCATTCATCCAAGACGCTTCCCCGGCCTTTCATTTCACATTCTTTTATTGCTTTCCTTCTTACTTTTCATTGAGCGGCGGATTTTAGGGGGGGGGGGGGGGAGCGTTGTGAACGCACATATGTAGAGGCAGCGAGATGTGGATTTCAAAGCAGAACAATCGATTTCCAGGATTTTCCCGGATCGCTTGGAATGTATTGGCAGAGATTGCGGAGCGCGCGGGAAGGGGAGGAGTTATAATGGAACAGATTTATTATATTAAAGGGATATTAAAAAAGATACAAATTAACCCCTTCTCTGTGGGCGTCACATGATGTCCTGGAACCTCCTTGGCGGCCTGATTATCTCAGAATTTTTGAATGTCAAAGCGATACATTGTTCTGCATGGAAATCTGTCGTTTTATATTCTTAGGAAAAAAACGTAAAAGCGAATAAAAATTATTAATAAATTAATTTTTAACCACTTGCCGACCGCTCACTAGAAAAGTGGCTCTTGTAGGTCTGACGACGTAGACCTACGTCGGCAGACACTCCCCCTTCTTGGCGGCGCGCGTGCACCGCCGGAGGCTCGCTCCCGCTGTATTCAGTCACAGCGGGAGTCGGGCCAGGGGAGGAGCAGCGGCGATCGCCGCCGCTCTTCCCCGATCGTCGGGGAATCCGAGTCTGGAGATTCGCCCGCTTGTGTAAACAAAGCGGGCGGCTCTCCTAAGTGACAGACAGTGACAGCATAGCTGAGCATGCGATCTGTCCTTGTGTCACTCAGTCCCCTCCCCCCACACACGTCAGTAAGCACCAGGCATACATTAACCCCCTCCCTCTCCAATAAAATTAACCCCTTCCCTGCCAGTGTCATTTTTACAGTAACAGTGCATATTTATAGCACTGATTACTGTAGTAATGTCATTGGTACCCCCAAAAGTGTCAAAAATGTCAGTTAAGGGTCCGATCTGTCCGCCGCAATGTCGCAATCCCGCAAAAAAAAACGCAGATCGCCGCCATTACTCGTTAAAAAAAAAAACACCAAAAACGACAGAAATCTTTCCCTTAGTTAGTAAACGCAATAACTTTTGCGCAAACCAATCAAAATACGCTTATTGCAATTTTTTTTACTAAAAATATGTAGCAGAAAACAAATTGGCCTAAAATGATAAAAAAAATTTGATTTTTACATTTTTTTGGGGGGGGGAATTTCGTGTAAAAAAATGTGAAAAATATTGTTATTTTTTCAAAATTGTTGCTCTTTTTTTGTTTATAGCGCAAAAAGTAAAAATCGCAGAGGTGATCAAATACCACCAAAAGAAATCTCTGTTTGTGTGAAAAAAAGGACATAAATTTTGTTTGGGTACGGTGTTGCACGACCGCGCAACTGTCAGTTAAAGTCGCACAGCGCCGAATCGCAAAAAGTGGCCTGGACGTAAGACAGCAAAATCCTCCGGTGGTAAAGTGGTTAAATGAATAAATAAATTTAATCAATTCAATTAATAAATTAAATGAATAAATAAATTCATCAATTAACCACTTGTTGACCGCCCGCGGCAGGCTGGTTTTGGCTGTGCGAAAGGACCTAGTTCTATGTCAGTCGCACGCGTGGTGCTGGGGGGGCGAGCATGCGCCGCCGTTGGCACGCTCCCACCCCCATTAGGCAGGGGGGATGCTGATCCACGGGACTGGTGGCACCAATTGCCGTCGTTCACCCGCGATCGCTCCCCGCTGAGAGAGAAGAACAGTCGGATGTTGTAAACACAGCCGACCGTTCTTCTCTCTGAAATGATCACAGAGCCCCTGTGATCCTTCTATATAGGATCACAGGTCTCTATGATCATTTCACAAGCCCCTCCCCCATACAGTTAGAAAGCACTCCCTAGGGACACATTTAACTCTTTGATCACCACTAGGTTAACCCCTTCCCTGCCAGTGTCATTAAGTAACAGTGCATATTTTTGGAGGCACGTGCATACAAGGATTTGCTAGAGGGGGAGCTAATCAGCGGGTCCAGCCGGGAACCCGCGATCGCTGCCCACTAAGAGAGAAGGACGGTCAGCCGTTGTAAATACAGCCGACCGTTTTTCTCTCTGAAATGATCACAGAGCGCCTTCTATATATAGGAACACAGGTCTCTGCGATCCTTAGAGCAATAATTCGAGCCCTCGACCTCCTCTGTAACCCTAAGCTGGTAACCTGTAGAAATTTTTAAAGTGTCGCCTATGGGGATTTTAAGTACCGTAGTTTGTCGCCATTCCACGAGCGTGCGCAATTTTGAAGCGTGACATGTTGGGTCTCTATTTACTCGGCGTAACATTATCGTTCACATTGTGTAAAAAAAACTTTACTGCTTTCTTATTTTTTCATTAAAAAAAAGTGAATTCTTTCCAAAAAAAATTGCATTCGGAAGACTGCTGCGCAAATACAGTGTGATAAAAAATATTGCAACGACCTCCATTTTATTCTCTAGGGTCTCTGCTAAAAAAAAATATATAATGTTTGGGGGTTCTAAGTAGTTTTCTTGAAAAAAAAAAAAATATTTTAGCTTGTAAACACCAAGTGTCAAAAATAGGCGCGGTCATAACGCGGTTAACAAAAAACAGAATTATTTCCAAATGGGACGCGAATAACACGCAGTCTCTGATTACAGAAATATGTTTACAGTTCCAATTCGAATGGAATCTGATGTAAAATTTGATTCGAATTTCCTGAAATAATTTCGTTTCTTTATACGGAGCATTCTGTTTATACTTTCAATAAATATAATATAATTCAGGTATTCAGATATATCCGAATCTCCGAATAACGAAAAATTTGTCTGAATTCGTAAAAAAAAAAAAAGGAAGCGCACATCCAGAGCTCTGCACATCCAGTCTTCCAGATACAGCCGGCCCTTTGAAGGCAATCTTACTGCTAATGCAGCCCGCTGTGAAGTTGAGTTTGATTCCGCTGCTCTTAGCTTAGTAAATGAGGCGGAGCTCTGCTAACTTTCATCATCCAATCACGTGCAAGCAAAAAATTAATTTTTTTTTTTATTTTTTCTGGCATGTGATTGGGTTTTCTTTGCAGTCTATTTGCCTTCAGTAAATCAACCCCAATATATTAATAAATAAATGGAGTGGTGCAAGTGAAGCAAAGAATATTACCCCATTGATTATGTATGAGGTGACGCTACATGGGAGGGCAGCTGGATCCCCTGAATACCAGATTGAGTTTTTCTTTACACCTATTTATTTTCTGCTAATTTATTCACTCATTTGAATTTTCTTACACACTGAGTAGCGCACAATTTTATTCACTTTATTTGTATCAGTACAATGCCAGCAGCTCATAGGGAACAAAGAGGAGCCATGGCAGGAAAGAAAAGCAAACCACAGAAACATCGAGCAATCTGCTAAAGTGCGGTCCAAGATAAGCAGACTCAGAATAAACAGGGTGCATGTCACCTGATCCCACACTGGTACGCCCCCTGCTGTCTGCCCTCCGTATCAGTCACGTCATTCATTCATCTTCTGTATTCACTATATTACCAAAAGTATTGGGACGCCTCTCTATATACACTATATTACCAAAAGTATTGGGACGCCGGCCTTTACACACACATGAACTTTATTGGCATCCCAGTCTTAGTCTGTAGGGTTCAATATTGAGTTGGTCCACCCTTTGCAGTTATAACAGCTTCAACTCTTCTGGGAAGGCTGTCCACAAGGTTTAGGAGTGTCTATGGGAATGTTTCACCATTCTTCCAGACGCGCATTTGTGAGCTCAGGCACTGATGTTGGACGAAAAGGCCTGACTCGCAGTCGAATTCAGTGTAGGTGTTCTATCAGGTTGAGGTCAGCACTCTGTGCAGGCCAGTCAAGTTCCTCCACCCCAAATTCGCTCATCCATGTCTTTATGGACCCTGTTTTGTGCACTGGTGCGCAGTCATGTTGGAACAGGAAGGGGCCATCCCCAAACTCCTCCCACAAAGCTGGGAGCATGAAATTGTCCAAAATGCTGACGCCTTAAGAGTTCACTGGAACTAAGGGGCCAAGCCCAACCCCTGAAAAACACCCCTGCACCATAATGCCCCCTCCACCAAAGGATTGGGACCAGTGCACAAAGCAAGGTCCATAAAGACATGGAGGAGTGAGTTTGGGGTGGAGGAACTTGACTGGCCTGCACAGAGTCCTGGCCTCAACCCCATAGAACACCTTTCTGCTCTAATTAATCCCAAAGATGTACTATCAGATTGAGGTCAGGACTCTGTGCAGGCCAGTCAAGTTCCTCCACCCCAAACTCACTCATCCATGTCTTTATGGACCTTGCTTTGTGCACTGGTCCCAATCATTTGGTGGAGGGGGGATTATGGTGTGGGGGGGGAGAGGGGGGATTATGTTGTGGGGTTGTTTTTCAGGGGTTGGCCCCTTAGTTCCAGTAAATGGAACTCTTAAGGTGACAGCATACCAAGACATTTCGGACAACTTCATGCTCCCAACTTTGTGGGAACAGTTTGGGGATGGCCCCTTCCTGTTCCAACATGACTGCGCACCAGTGCACAAAGCAGGGTTCATAAAGACATGGATGAGCGAGTTTGGGGTGGAGGCATAGGTGTGCACACAGGGTGTGCCAGGTGTGCCTGGGCACACCCTAATCACCGCATGTATATTAACATTATCACTTTTTGTGCCGGTAGGAAGATGGGAAAAAATCTCTCTCTTTCTGGCTCTGCCATAAGAGAAGTCTTTAGGCACTTGCCTTTCAATGTGCCAGCAGGGAGATAAATGTGCTGGGGTCATATATATGTAGACACACACAAACACGTGTGTTTGAGCTTTGGGGTGCGCACCCTAATTTAATAGGCTGCGCACGCATATGGGTGGAGGAACTTGACTGGCCTGCACAGAGTCCTGACCTCAACCTGATAGGACACCTTTGGGATGAATTAGAGCAGAGACTATGAGCCAGGCCTTCTCAGCCAACATCAGTGCCTGACCTCACAAATGTGCTTCTGGAAGAATGGTGAAACATTCTCATAGACACTCCTAAACCTTGTGGACGGCCTTCCCAGAAGAGTTGAAGGTGTTATAGCTGCAAAGGGTGGGCCAACTCAATATTGAACCCTATGGATTAAGACTGGGATGTCAGTAAAGTTCACGTGTGTGTAAAGGCCGGCGTCCCAATACTTTTGGTAATATAGAGTATATAGAGAGGCGTCCCAATACTTTTGGTAATACAGTGTATATAAGAGGCGTCCCAATACTTTTGGTAATACAGTGTATATAGAGAGGCGTCCCAATACTTTTGGTAATATAGTGTATATAGAGAGGCGTCCCAATACTTTTGGTAATATAGTGTATATAGAGAGGCGTCCCAATACTTTTGGTAATATAGTAAATCTTGTGCAATATGTTGTAATATTGATGGACAGGTAATGATGTATTTTATGCTGATTCGTCACTCAGTGACTCCTCCTCTAATCTCCTCCAATGTTCTCTCTTCTTTTCCAGTCTTTCCATTACGCATCTCTGAGGGTAAAAACCAAAAAAAGATCAAAAGGTAAAACTCTGAAAACTTTTATTGACGTTCTCAGGACTCATTTACACCATATGTGCAACGCAACGCAACACAACGCAACGCAACGCAAAGCAGGATCGCAGCGCTCTAAAATCACATGAAAACCATTTACCGTTCCAATCTATGAAGCTCTTAATCAGTCAGGGGGCGGAGCCTTGTGTTGCTGCTTGTTGTTAATTTTGGTAAAAAGGTGAATTACATTACAGCCAATGGAAACACAATCTGCGTTTTCATCAAAGCGTTTCTCAGGTCACATGTCCAGATTTCCAACAAACACAACCCAGGAAATGATGAACATGAGAGGAAGAAAAGACACAAAACTAAGTACACCCCTCACATTTTTGTAAATATTTTATTCTATCTTTTCATGTGACAACACTGAAGAAATGACACTTTGCTACAATGTAAAGTAGTGAGTGTACAGCTTGTATAACAGTGTAAATTTACTGTCCCCTCAAAATAACTCAACACACAGCCATTAATGTCTAAACCGCTGGCAACAAAAGTCAGTACACCCCTAAGTGACAATGTCCAAATTGGGCCCAAAGTGTCAATATTTTGTGTGGCCGCCATTATTTTCCAGCACTGCCTTAACCCTTTGGGCATGGAGTTCACCAGAGCTTCACAGGTTGTCACTGGAGTCCTCTTCCCCTCCCCCATGATGACATCACAGAGCTGGTGGATGTTAGAGACCTTGCACTCCTCCACCTTCTGTTTGAGGATGCCCCACAGATGATCAATAGGGTTTAGATCTGGAGACGCTTGGCCAGTCCATCACCTTTACCCTCAGCTTCTTTAGCAAGGCAGTGGTCATCTTGGAGGTGTTTGGGGTCGTTATGTTGGAATATTGCCCTGCCCCCCAGTCTCTGAAGGGAGGGGATCATGCTCTGCTTCAGTATGTCACAGTACATGTTGGCATTCATGGTTCCCTCAATGATCTGTAGCTCCCCAGTGCCGGCAGCACTCATGCAGCCCCAGACCATGACACTCCCACCACCATGCTTGACTGTAGGAAGACACACTTGTCTTTGTACTCCTCACCTGGCTGCCCCCACACACGCCTGACACCATCTGACACCAAATAAGTTTATCTTGGTCTCATCAGAGCACAGGAGATGGTTCCAGTAATCCATGTCCTTAGTCTGCTTGTCTTCAGCAAACTGTTTGCAGGCTTTCTTGTCCATCATCTTTAGAAGAGGCTTCCTTCTGGGATGACAGCCATGCAGACCAATTTGATGCAGTGTGCAGCGTATGGTCTGAGCACTGACAGGCTGACCCCTCCCCCACCCCCCTTCAACCTCTGCAGCAATGCTGGCAGCACTCATACGTCTATTTCCCAAAGACAACCTCTGGATATGACTCTGAGCACGGCACTCAACTTCTTTGGTGGACCATGGCGAGGCCTGTTCTGAGTGGAACCTGTCCTGGTAAACCGCTGTATGGTCTTGGCCACCGTGCTGCAGCTCAGTTTCAGGGTCTTGGCAATCTTCTTATAGCCTAGCCCAGTGATGGTGAACCTTGGCACCCCAGATGTTTTGGAACTACATTTCCTATGATAGTCATGCACTCTGCAGTGTAGTTGAGCATCATGGGAAATGTAGTTCCAAAACATCTGGGGCGCCAAGGTTCACCATCACTGGCCCTGGACATCTTTATGTAGAGCAACAATTCTTTTTTCGGGTTCTTTGCCATGAGGTGCCATGTTGAACTTCCAGTGACCAGTATGAGAGAGTGAGAGCGATAACACCAAATTTAACACACCTGCTCCCCATTCACACCTGAGACCTTGTAACACTAACGAGTCACATGACACCGGAGAGGGAAAATGGCTAATTGGGCCCAATTTGGACATTGTCACTTAGGGGTGTACTGACTTTTGTTGCCAGCGGTTTAGACATTAATGGCTGTGTGTTGAGTTATTTTGAGGGGACAGTAAATTTACACTGTTATACAAGCTGTACACTCACTACTTTACATTGTAGCAAAGTCTCATTTCTTCAGTGCCGGATCACACTTATGCGATGCGGGAAGGCTGAGAATTTGCAGCCTGTTCCCGCATCGCAAACGCACCCCTGGCAGTTCACACTGCCGTATGCGATACGCTGGGGGTGTCAATGAAATGTTAACGACACCCCCAGTTTGATCGCATATCGCAGTGCGATCTTTACAGTTAGCACAGGATCGGATCGCACAAGTGTGAACCACTGTGCGATCCGATCCTGATGCGGCTGAAAAAAAGGGTCCTGTGCGACTTTTGTGCGGGTGCAGTGCGAATTTAGCCATACAAAGTGTATGGCTGAATTCGCACCGCACAGCCAATCGCATGTAATGAAGGAGCAGTGCGCTCCGATATTACATGCGATCGCCGCAGCCGCAAGAGTGTGAACCGGCACTCAGTGTTGTCGCATGAAAAGATAGAATAGAATATTTGCAAAAATGTGAGGGGTGCACTTACTTTTGTGAGATACTGTATCTTGTGTTTTTTTTTTAATTTTTTGAACTCATTAAAAAATTTTTTTTTAAATGCATTTGAAAGGCCACTGCGCGAATACTGTGTGAAATAAAAAGTTGCAGTGATCACTATTTTATTCTCTAGGGTCTCTGCTAAAAAAAAAAATGTATAATGTTTGGGGGTTCTAACTCATTTTCTAGCAAAAAATACTGATTTAAACTTGTAAAAAAAAAAAGTGTCAGAAAAAGGCAGCCCATGGAGATGAATGAGTGAACGTTCTCCACTCCTTTAGTATATGAACCTCATTATATCGTTCCATCAATAAACCAATCACAGCATCAGATGGGATTTTCCCTCCACCGCTCAGACGATAAATGATAAAAGTAACTCTTCTCTGAACAATACGGTAACATTTTAACAAACAAAAAAAAACTTTGTTCCGTTTATTTGTTGAGAAAAGGAAACAAAGTTGCTTCACTTTTTCCGCTGAGCCATTAACCCCTCCAGTGCCGGTTAGCAGCCCTTTCCTATTATTTGCATGCAACAGCATTTCTTCTTACAGCGATCCGATTTTTTACGTGCGACTTCCAAAGGAAAAAAAAACGGTCGCTGTAATCTAAATAAAAAATAAAAAGTGTTAGCTGGAGGTGGACTTTAACCTCTTCAGCTTCAAAAGGTTTACCCCCTCAGACCTCAGATCAGACGCGGCGACCCGCTGAATTTAAGCATATTACTAAGCGGAGGAAAAGAAACTAACCAGGATTCCCTCAGTAACGGCGAGTGAAGAGGGAAGAGTCCGGCGCCGAATCCCCGTTCGCCCGGCGGGCGCGGGAAATATGGCGTACGGGAGGCCGGACCCACCCCGGCGTCGCTCGGGGGCCCAAGTCCTTCTGATCGAGGCCCAAAAGAAAAAAAAAAAAGGTTTACCCCCCCCCCCCCCCTTAATGACCAGGCCATTTTTTGCGATACGGCATTGCGTTATTTTAACTGACAATTACGCGGTCATGCGACCCTGTACCTAAATAAAATTGAATTTGTTTCCCACAAATATAGTTTTCTTTTGGTGATATTTAATCACTTCTGCGGTTTTTACATTTTTGCGCTGGAAACAAAAACAAATCTGATCATTTTGAAAAAAAAAAAAAAAAACAATATTTTTTACTTTCTACTTTTAAACATCCAATAAAAATGTTTTAAAAAAAATCTAATTTCTTCATAAATTTAGGCTAATATGTTTTTTTTTTTTTTTTTGGTTAACCACTTTACCACCGGAGGATTTTGCTGTCTTACGTCCAGGCCACTTTTTGCGATTCGGCGCTGTGCGACTTTAACTGACAATTGCGCAGACGTGCGACGCCAGACCGAAACTAAATTTACGTCCTTTTTCTCCCCCAAACAGAGCTTTCTTTTGGTGGTATTTGATCACCTCTGCGATTTTTACTTTTTGCGCTATAAACAAAAAAGTTTGTTTATTTTGAAAAAATAACAATATTTTAAAAAAAATTTTATATGAAATTCCCCCCCAAAAAAATGTAAAAATCTAAATTTTTTTAAATTTTTGGCCAATTTGTTTTCTGCTACCTATGTTTGGTAAAAAAAATCACAATAAGCGTATTTTGATTGGTTTGCGCAAAAGTTATTGTGTTTACTAACTATGGGAAAGATTTCTGTCATTTTTGGAGGGTTTTTTTTACCGCGTAATGGCGGCGATCTGCAATTTTTTATGCGGGACTGCAACATTGCGGCGGACAGATCGGACCCCTGACTGACATTTTTGACACTTTTGGGGGTACCAGTGACATTACTACAGTAATCAGTGCTATAAATATGCACTGTTACTGTAAAAATGACACTGGCAGGGAAGGGGTTAACTTTATTGGAGAGGGAGGGGTTAATGTATGCCTGGTGCATATAATGTATGCCTGCCTGTCACATAGGAGATCCGCCCCCTTTGTTTACACAAGTGGGCGGATTTCCAAACTCGATTCCCCGACGATCGGGGAAGAGCAGCGGCGATCACCGCCGCTCCTCCCCTGGCCCAACTCCCGCTGTGACTGAAAACAGCGGGAGCGCGCCTCCGGCGGCGCTCGAGCGCCGCCTACAGGGGGAGGAGTCCAGCGACATAGGTCTACGTCGCTGGACGGAATCGAGCCACTTTGCCGCAGTACGGTCCCAGTGACTGGTCGGCAAGTGGTTAAAAAGAAAATCCCAATAAGCTACTTTAGCTGACAATTGCGCGTTCGTGCGACGCTGTACCCAAATAAAATTGATCTCCTTTTTTCCCCACAAACAGAGATTTCTTTTGGTGGTATTTGATCACCTCTGCGATTTTTTTTTTTTTTTTTGGGCTATAAATAAAAAAAGAGCGACAATTTGTATTCTGCTGCATATTTTTGGTTAAAAAAAAAAAAATCCCAATAAGCGTATATTGATTGTTTTGCGCAAAAGTTATCTAGGATAAAGATTTATGTCATTTTTATTTAATTATTTTTTTTTTTTTTACTAGTAATGGCGGCGATCTGCGATTTTTAGGGGGACTGCGACATTGCGGCGGACAGATCGGACCCTTAACTGACAATTTTGGGGGGACCAGTGATATCACTACAGTAATCAGTGGTATTTGGTGATATTTAATCACCTCTGCCGTTTTTTAATTTTTGCGCTGTAAACAAAAATAAATCTGATAATTTTGAAAAAAAAAACAATATTTTTTACTTTCTACTTTAAATCATCCAATAAAAATGTGTTTTAAAAAATCATATTTCTTCATAAATTTAGGATTATATGTATTCCACAACATATTTTTGGTTAAAAAAAAATCCCAATAAGCGTATATTGATTGTTTTGCGCAAAAGTTATTGCGTCTACAAACTAGGGGAAAGATTAACGTCATTTTTATTTATTTTTTTATTTATTTTTTTACTAGTAATGGCGGCGATCTGAGATTTTTAGTGGGACTGCGACATTGCGGTGGACAGATCGGACCCCTAACATTTTTGACACTTTTGGGGGGACCAGTGACATCACTACAGTAATCAGTGGTATTTGGTGATATTTAATCACCTCTGCCGTTTTTTAATTTTTGCGCTGTAAACAAAAATAAATCTGATAATTTTGAAAAAAAAAACAATATTTTTTACTTTCTACTTTAAATCATCCAATAAAAATGTTTTAAAAAAAATCAAATTTCTTCATAAATTTAGGCCAATTTGTATTCTGCAACCTGTTTTTGGTTAAAAAAATCCCAATAAGCGAATATTGATTGGTTTGCACAAAAGTTATATTGTCTACAAACTAGGGGATATATACTGGAGTTTTTATTTTTATTTTTTATACTAGTAATGGCAGCAATCAGCGACTGCGATATTGCGGCGCACGGTATGACACTAACTGACACTTTGTGGGAACCAGTGACAATAATACAGTCATCAGTGCTAAAAATATGCACTGTCACTGTACTAATGATACTGGCTGGGAAGGAGTTAAACATCAGGGGGCGAACAAAGGGTTAAATAGGTGCCTAGCCAGTGTTAATGTGTGCTGCTTTCACTAAGGGAAGTGCTTTCCAGGGAAAGAAAATTCATCCCATCCCCCGCTGAGAGGACAGAGCTCTGCATGCTTTACATTGGCAGAGCTCTTTTCTGTGTTCCTCCTCACCGATCAGCGGGCGCCAGAGGACATCCATTGGCCGGCACCTGCTGATCGAAGAAGAATTCCAACAGCACAAGTGCACGCCAATATGCGAAAGTGCAGAATCACCTGTGTGATAGCAGCCATAACCCCGGTATTTTTCTACACGGGCGGGCGGTCCTCTTTCGCATTAAAAATGGTCCCAGTGGCGGATTGGCCGTGGGATGACTTTTATGGGCGGCGGGAGAGTTACCCCCCCCCCGCCACCACTTCCGGGTCCTTTTCCCCGCTTACCGGACCTGTCGGTAGCTGGGAAAACGATCCGGTCCTTTCCCCTCCCAGGCAGGAAGCTGAATGAGGGCAAGCTGGCCCCCACTCCTCTCTATGGCCCTGGAGGACCGGAGCGACATCATACATCACTTCCTCCCAACGGCCTTAAAGGGCCCATTTTTTTTCTTGCTGAAAGAAAATCTATTTTTTTTTTTTTTTTCCTTTTTAGTGTAGATGTGAGGTCTTTTTGACCCCCGATCTCACATTAACTACTTTAAGACCGGGCCTATTTTTGACACTTGGTGTTTACAAGCTAGAAAACTACTTAGAACCCCCCAAACATTATATATATATATATATATATATATATATATATATATATATATTATATATATATATATATATATATATATAATTTTTTTTTTAAAGAGACCCTAGAGAATAAAATGGAGATCTTTGCAATATTTTTAATCACACCGTATTTGCGCAGCGGTCTTCCAAACGCAATTTTTTGGGGAAAAAATTAAATTTTTGAATAAAAAAAATAAGAAAACAGTAAAGTTAGCCCAATATTTTTCCATAATGTGAAAGATAATGTTACACCGAGTAAAAAAAAAAAAAATGTCACGCTTCAAAATTGCGCACGCTCGCGGAATGGCGACAAACTTTGGTACTTAAAAATCCCATAGGCGACTCTTTAAAAATTTCTACAGGTTACCAGTTTAGAGTTACAGAGGAGGTCGGGGGATAGAATTATTGCTCTCACTCTAATGATCGCGGCGAAACCCTTACATGTGTGGTTTGAACACCGTTTACATTTGTTGGCAGGGCTTCCGTATGCGTTCGCTTCTGCGTGCGACCTAACGGGGACAGGGCGCTTTCATTTTTTTTTTCTATTTATTTATTATTTTTGATTTTTACACCGTTTTTTAAAAAAAAAAAAATTTGATCATTTTTATTCCTATTACGAGGAATGTAAATATTCCTTGTAATAGGAATACCTCTTCCGCTGCACCGTAAGGGTGATCCCGCGGCGAATCCGCCGCTGGGACCACCCTTACCTGAAAGCCGATCGCCCGCCGTTTTTAAAAATACAGAGGTTATGGCAGCTGTCTGCTATCTGCTGCCATAACCCCGGTATTTAGTAGTGACGTACTTCTCGGGTGGGCGGGGTCAGTAAGTGGTTAAATTCGCCTATGGAGATTTTTAAGTACCAATGTTTGTCGCCATTCCACGAGCGTGCGCAGTTTTGAAGCGTGACACGCTGGGTATCTATTTACTCGGCGTAACATATTCTAGAAAAAAAATTGGGCTAACTTTACTGTTTTTGTATTTTTTAATTCTTATTTAATTTTTTTAAATAATAATTAAAAAATATTTAATATTTTATATTTAATATTTATTTTTTTCTAAACAAATTATAATTTGTTTGGAAAAAAGTGTATTTTTTCCAAACTTAATAAGACCGCTGTGCAAATACGGTGTGACATTAAGTATTGCAACGATCGCCATTTTATTATCTAGGGTTTCTGCTAAAAAAAATATATATATAATTTTTTGGGGGTTTCTAAGTTATTTTCTAGCAAAAAATACTGATTTTAACTTGTAAACAACAAATGTCAGAAATAGGCCTGGTCCTTAAGTGGTTAAAACTGCATGTCCTTCTAAGACTCCTCTATCCACACGGTGACAACGCTGCTGTATGATTTCACTGTGTTGTCACCCTAATACAGAAAAATGAGAGATAACAGACTTACTGGCAGGATCATCAGGTAATAAATAAAATGTTACATCAGAAAACAGAAAGTGCGGCGTCACACCACTGACGGACTGCGCCATAGAAGTCTTTATTTTATGTTGTCTCGTGTTCCCCAATAAAAATATCTTCCTAATAACTGATCCTAAAATAAAAAGACATTTTGCATGAAAGTTGACATTTTCTATCGATACGACAGGAAATTCGCTGACCAGCGGGAGCAGACGGAGAATTTCCTGTAAGGATCTCGGACACGGCGACTGCGAGGGATGGCTGTGGAAGAAGAAGGACGCCAAGGGATATTTCACCCAGAAGTGGAAGAAGTATTGGTTCATCCTGAAGGACTCCTCCCTCTACTGGTACACCAATCAGAATGTAAGTCAGAGCATGCGACTGCGGAGCTCTACTGCAGGGTTCAAGAGGTCAAAGCAGGCGGTGAGGAGGCAATATATAGAGAGATACAAAGTAACATTGTTTATAAACATTGATCAGATGGGAGATAGAGAGATACAAAGTAACATTGTTTATAAACATTGATCAGATGGGAGATAGAGAGATACAAAGTAACATTGTTTATAAACATTGATCAGAGAGGAGATAGAGAGATACAAAGTAACATTGTTTATAAACATTGATCAGACAGGAGATTCAGAGCCGGTTCACACTTCTGCGTGTGCCGGGTTCGCATGTCATGTCGGAGCGCACTGCTCCGACATGACATGCGATCAGCTGTGCGGTGCGAGTTTAGCCATACAGTTTGTATGGCTAAATTCGCACCGCACCCGCAGCAAAGACGCACAGGAGGCATTTTTGCTGCCGCATCAGGATCGGATCGCACAGCGGTTCACACTTGTGCGATCCGATCCTGTGCGAACTGCACGATCGCACTGCGATATGCGATCAAACTGGGGGTGTCGTTAAGATTACATTGACACCCCCAGCGGATCGCATATGGCAGTGTGAACTGCCGGGGGTGCGTGTGCGATGCGGGAACAGGCTGCGAATTCGCAGCCTTCCCGCATCGCAATAGTGTGAACCGAGCCAGAGAGATACAAAGTAACATTGTTTATAAACATTGATCAGACGGGAGATAGAGAGATACAAAGTAACATTGTTTATAAACATTGATCAGACAGGAGCTAGAGAGATACAAAGTAACATGGTTTATAAACATTGATCAGACAGGAGATAGAGAGATACAAAGTAACATTGTTTATAAACATTGATCAGACAGGAGATAGAGATACAAAGTAACATTGTTTATAAACATTGATCAGACGGGAGATAGAGAGATACAAAGTAACATTGTTTATAAACATTGATCAGACGGGAGATAGAGAGATACAAAGTAACATTGTTTATAAACATTGATCAGACGGGAGATAGAGAGATACAAAGTAACATTGTTTATAAACATTGATCAGACAGGAGCTAGAGAGATACAAAGTAACATTGTTTATAAACATTGATCAGACGGGAGATAGAGAGATACAAAGTAACATTATTTATAAACATTGATCAGACAGGAGATACAGAGATACAAAGTAACATTGTTTATAAACATTGATCAGACAGGAGCTAGAGAGATACAAAGTAACATTGTTTATAAACATTGATCAGACGGGAAATAGAGAGATATAACATTGTTTAGTGTCTCACATAGGGATCTGCCCTCCATAGATGGGGGAGGTGACGATCTTTGTGTCCCTATTTTCAGGATGAAAAGGCAGAGGGCTTCATCAGCCTTCCGGAGTTCCGGATAGATCGCGCCATCGAATGTCGGAGGAAACAGTAAGTAGACAGACGGGTTCTGCCGCTTCCATCGCCCGCAGGCAGCGGGGTGCAGGGACTTCAGTCAGTGGGATGAGGGGGATACATTATATACTATGGAGATGACACTGATTATAGATATACCGTGTATACCATCAGCGGGAAAATCCTCCCATTACATCCCACATCTCTCTTCACTAAGAATGTGACAGAAATATATTCACACCATATAAAGGACGAATGTTATAAGAAGCGTTATACTTCCACCTCCCTCTTTCAGTTCTACACTGAAAGGTGAAAGGTGAGTGTTATATCCAGCTGGAGATTTGACAGAGAAGGGCTGGGGGGTGTGGCTGCTGTTATGTCTGAATGAAAGAGGCCACACACCCCAGGACCGCTCTGCTGAATGACAGAGACCACACCCACCAGGACCACTCTGCTGAATGACAGAGACCACACCCCCCAGGACTGCTCTGCTGAATGACAGAGGCCACACCCCCAGGACAGCTCTGCTGAATGACAGAGACCACACCCCCCGGGACTGCTCTGCTGAATGACCGGGACCACACCCCCCAGGACCGCTCTGCGGAATGACAGAGGCCACACCCCCCAGGACCGCTCTGCTGAATGACAAAGGCCACACACCCCAGGACCGCTCTGCTGAATGACAGAGACCACACCCCCCAGGACTGCTCTGCTGAATGACAGAGGCCACACCCCCCAGGACCGCTCTGCTGAATGACAAAGGCCACACACCCCAGGACCGCTCTGCTGAATGACAGAGACCACACCCCCCAGGACCACTCTGCTGAAAGACAGAGGCCACACACCCCAGGACCGCTCTGCTGAATGACAGAGGCCACACACCCCAGGACTGCTCTGCTGAATGAGAGGCCACACCCCCCAGGACTGCTCTGCTGAATGACAGAGGCCACACCCCCCAGGACTGCTCTGTGGGGGCCCCAGGACATCATTGTGAGGGCCCCAGGACATCATTGTGGGGGCCCCAGGACATCATTGTGGGGGCCCCAGGACATCATTGTGGGGGCCACACTTCCATTACCAGTGACACCCCCACCCATACAAACATTTCACCTCTGGTGTTGATGGGACAGCCATTGACATGTTACCATGTAGAATCCCTCTTGATACATTGCGCATCCGCCTCCCCCCCCCCCCCCCCGGTAGAAATGTTCCCCTTTGATATAAGGAATATTTTGTGTTTTCTCTGCAGCGCCTTCAAAGCGTGTCATCCGAAAATTAAGAGTTTCTTCTTTGCGACGGACTGCCTGGAGGAGATGAACAGGTAGGATGAGAAGGACGCTGTCGTGTTTGAAGGTCCATGATAATTGATGAATGCTCGCTGTCAGCGCGCGCGTCACGCCGGATTACGCCGCTCGGGATTGTAGAACATCGTCCTGGCAGCCCTCCATTGTGGGGGAGGGGATTCTTTAGGATTTGGTTTCCCGTTTTCCGACATTCAGAGAAAACATAATTATTTCTGTACTGAGCCCGGCTTTTACCATCCCCCGTCTGTAGAAGATTTCCTGAGAACACGAGATCTGCAAAGAGGACCTGTCACTAATACATCCCCGACCAATCACAGTGACAGCAACTGTATAATAAGCCCCAATCAGTCACTCTGCCTGGGCTGATGATGTCATCAGTCTGCTGCAGGCAGGAGGAAGCATTTCCTCAGTCTCCCCCTCTCCTGGTGATCAGATTGCAACAGCCAGAGGCACCTCTGTGTCATCTCTGAGCCCGTATTTCAGTTCCGGATGTAACTGGTGACTCTGGGTGACGCTCGAACAAAGATGGTGCCGTCCTTCTGGAAAGAAAAGCAGAGGAAGGCATTGTAAGGAGGAGTCCTGAGGTCTCTGCGGGAGGAGGAAAGTACCTGGAATTTTATACTGACACATTACTCCGCATGGCAACATAAATCTGATGACAGGTCCACTTTAAAGGGATTGTAAATAGCGATGCACCAATACCGCTCCTGTGTGTATAGAAAGTGAAAGGTGCCATCTAGTGGGCAGTTTAAATAATGTTAGAAGTCACAATATATACAGAGCATCCGGAAAGTATTCACAGCGCTTCACTTCTTCCATATTTTGTTATGTTACAGCCTTATTCCAAAATGGAATAAATTCATTATTTTCCTCAAATTCTACAAACAATCCCCCATAATGACAACGTGAGAGAAGTTTGTTTGAAATCTTTGCAAATTTATTAAAAATAAAAAATCCCATGTACATACAGTGCATTGCGAAAGTATTCGGCCCCCTTGAACTTTGCGACCTTTTGCCACATTTCAGGCTTCAAACATAAAGATATAAAACTGTCATTTTTTGTGAAGAATCAACAAGTGGGACACAATCATGAAGTGGAACGAAATTTATTGGATATTTCAAACTTTTTTAACAAATAAAAAACTGAAAAATTGGGCGTGCAAAATTATTCAGCCCCCTTAAGTTAATACTTTGTAGCGCCACCTTTTGCTGCGATTACAGCTGTAAGTCGCTTGGGGTATGTCTCTATCAGTTTTGCACATCGAGAGAATAAAATTTTTGCCCATTCCTCCTTGCAAAACAGCTGGAGCTCAGTGAGGTTGGATGGAGAGCGTTTGTGAACAGCAGTTTTCAGTTCTTCCCACAGATTCTCGATTGGATTCAGGTCTGGACTTTGACTTGGCCATTCTAACACCTGGATATGTTTATTTGTGAACCATTCCATTGTAGATTTTGCTTTATGTTTTGGATCATTGTCTTGTTGGAAAACAAATCTCCGTCCCAGTCTCAGGTCTTTTGCAGACTCCATCAGGTTTTCTTCCAGAATGGTCCTGTATTTGGCTCCATCCATCTTCCCATCAATTTTATCCATCTTCCCTGTCCCTGCTGAAGAAAAGCAGGCCCAAACCATGATGCTGCCACCACCATGTATGACAGTGGGGGATGGTGTGTTCAGGGTGATGAGCTGTGTTGCTTTTACACCAAACATAACGTTTTACATTGTTGCCAGAAAGTTTGATTTTGGTTTCATCTGAGCAGAGCTCCTTCTTCCACATGTTTGGTGTCTCCCAGGTGGCTTGTGCCAAACTTTAAACGACACTTTTTATGGATATATTTAAGAAATGGCTTTCTTCTTGCCACTCTTCCATAAAGGCCAGATTTGTGCAGAATACGACTGATTGTTGTCCTATGGACAGAGTCTCCCACCTCAGCTGTAGATCTCTGCAGTTCATCCAGAGTGATCATGGGCCTCTTGGCTGCATCTCTGATCAGTCTTCTCCTTGTATGAGCTGAAAGTTTAGAGGGACGGCCAGGTCTTCGTAGATTTGCAGTGGTCTGATACTCCTTCCATTTCAATATTATCGCTTGCACAGAGCTCCTTGGGATGTTTAAAGCTTGGGAAATCTTTTTGTATCCAAATCCGGCTTTAAACTTCTCCACAACAGTATCTTGGACCTGCCTGGTGTGTTCCTTGTTCTTCATGATGCTCTCTGCGCTTTAAACGGACCTCTGAGACTATCACAGTGCAGGTGCATTTATACAGAGATTGATTACACACAGGTGGATTCTATTTATCATCATTAGTCATTTAGGTCAACATTGGATCATTCAGAGATCCTCACTGAACTTCCGGAGAGAGTTTGCTGCACTGATAGTAAAGGGGCTGAATAATTTTGCACGCCCAATTTTTCAGTATTTTATTTGTTTACAAAGTTTGAAATATCAAACTTTTTTTGATATAAAAAAAGTTTGAGAGGTGGGATTAAGGGTGGAAAATAAAGGGTGGGCCTATGAGCGGAAGATGAGAGTTAGGATAAGGGTGGAGAATAAAGGGTGGGCCTATGAGCAGAAGATGAGAGGGGGGATAAGGGTGGAGAATTAGGGTGGGCCTATGAGCAGAAGGTGAAAGGAGGTCCTAGGGGGGATCACATACTTTTTCCCCTCACTGTATTTGCACATTATGACGGGAGCCCCATGTGGGATTTTTTTCCCACTGAATGGGTTCAGGAGTTTCCAGTTTCTTGGGTTCAGTGGTGTTGGTGGGGGTCCCTCCACATACTTATCCCCTGATGCTGCTCTGAGCTGCACTGCGCCCTGCCATCAGTGACCAGCTGCTGCTTTCCTTCGGCCTGTCGGTGTAGAATGTTGGACAAAGTTTCAGTTTGTGTTTCATTGTTCCTCCCCCGATCTTCTATCCCGCTCATTTCTCAGCTGGAGTCGCAGTTTTAGAACATTGAGGCGTCTCTCATATTTTAGCTGCGGCTCGGATAAGGAAAGGACGGCGTCCCCACCAGGCCATCGCTGGTTGTAATCCTCTGCCAGCGCTGCCCTGCGGCATCTCAGTCACAGACTTTGTGCTGCAAAATTAATGTGACCCCGCTGCTTCGTCAGATCACAGCCACATGTACGGCGATAAATAATTCACCGCCATGCCGACTGCGCCTTTCCTCCGAGCGCGGCCCCCGCCAGCTTCATTCTGGACTTCCACTGCTGTGAACTCATTACGGCTTTTCTATTTTTGGAAGGCGTGGAAATCTCTCCGGGGTTATTGGTGGTTCCTCTGCGGCATAAAATATGGCAACACGCGAGCATTCAATATGGCGGCCGGTCCACCCACCTTTGACTCAAGTCTCTCTCTTCCTTCTTTCCTCTTTTTTTCTTCATTCACTCTCACCTCTGCTGATCTCCCCATTCTTTGCCTATTGGACATTTATCTGCCCCTCGTCCCATCATCGCCCCCACCATGCTTACATCTCAGCTCCCCAATTTCCACCGAGTCACTTGTCTCTGTATATACTCTATATATATATATATATATATATATATATATATATATATATATCTGTGACATGTGTGTATATATATATATATATATATATATATATATATATCTGTGACTATATATGATGGTGGTGGCTGCGGTGGTGGTGGCAGCGGTGATGGTGGTGATAGTGGTGGCTGTGGTGGTGGTGGTAGTGGCAGCGGTGGTGGTGGCGGTGGGGGTGGTGGCAGTGGTGGTGGTGGCGGTAGTGGCAGTGGTGGTGGTAATAGTGGTGCTGCGGAGGTGGTGGTGATGGTGGTAGTGGCAGTGTTGGTGGTGGCGGTGGTAGTGGCAGGCGGTGGTGGTGGGCGGTGGTGGTAGTGGCAGTGGTGGTGGCGGCAGTGATGGTGGAGGTGGTGGTGGTGGTGGCAGTGGTGGTGGTGGTGGTAGTGGCGGCAGTGGTGGGGGTGGTGGTGGCAGTGGTGGTGGTAGTGGCAGTGATGGTGGCGGCGGTGACAGTGTTGGTAGCGGCAGTGGTGGTGGTGATAGTGGTGCTGCGGTGGTGGCGGCGGTGGTGGTGATGGTGGTGGTAGTGGCGGGCGATGGTGGTGGGCGGCGGCAGTGGTGAGGGTGGTGGCGGTGGTGGCAGTGGTGGAGGGCAGTGGTGGCGGCAGTGGTGGTGGTAGTGGCAGTGGTGGTGGGCGGTGGTTGTGGTGGCAGTGGTGGTGGCGGCAGTGATGGTGGAGGTGGTGGTGGCAGTGGTGGTGGTGGTAGTGGTGGTGGCGGCAGTGATGGTGGAGGTGGTGGTGGTAGTGGCAGTGATGGTGGCGGTGGTGATAGTGTTGGTAGCGGCAGTGGTGGTGGTGATAGTGGTGCTGCGGTGGTGGCGGCGATGGTGGTGGTAGTGGCGGGCGGTGGCGGGCGGTGGTGGGCGGCGGCAGTTGTGATGGTGGTGGTAGTGGCAGTGGTGGCTGCGGTGGTGGCGGCAGTGGTGGTGGTAGTGGCAGTGGTGGTGGGCGGTGGTGGCGGCAGTGGTGGCGGGCGGTGGCGGTGAGTGGCAGTGGCGGCAGCGATATGAATCTCTCCTCCTCATCTCACTATAAAACTATGAATATTTCAGACTTTCCGTTTAAATGATAATTTTGGCGCACATCCCCCGGCACTCTCTTCTCTCGGCTGGATATGAATTGTGGATTGGGGTGATAGGTGCCGGGTGTGACCGCTCTCCTCAGTAACACATAAAAGGCATTATGAAGCTGATCCCTGGAACACGGCCGAGGATATTTAATTAGACGGAGGAATTATTGTCACCTTCTCGGCGAAGTAGTTTGGGTTTAATGAGGTTTCTGATCCCGCCGTTCTCAGCGCGGCGGAGTGCTGTCAGCGGGATGGACCGGTGAGATGAGATAAGGTGGCTGCAGTCGTGTTCAGGACGGATCGATCTCCTGGAGGTCGTGTTCAAACATCGCTCCAGTGATAGACGTTTGTCCTTAGCCAGCGAATCGGATGAATGATTCCGCAGCCCAGGTCCTAATATTGTAGATTAAACACATACAGCCAAACTTAAAGAGCACCGGTCATCAGATAGGGTTCAAAGTACAGCCCCTGACAATGTCTTCTCCCGCTTCTCTCTCCAGAAGGATGGCACCATCTGTGTTCAGGTATCATCTAGGGTCAGATGTCTGATACAAATCAGCCCCTTCTGCAGCCTCTCACCCTGTGGTTTGCTACAAAGTTACAATGTACAGTCTGATCACTGGGGGAGGGGAGACTGAGGAAATGCTCCTCTACCTTCTATAAAATTGCCTGACGCAGACTGATGACATCATCTCAGCCTAGGCAGAGTTCTCAAGGATGTATTTTTATTTCTAAAACTTATACTGTGGCTTCATATTGTGACATGGCAGGAATTCACGTATCACTGATGTGGGATTCCCCCACATGGCTGACCCTGATGTAATGAGAACTCTGATGTTAGGGGGGACTCTAAGGGTGCGCTCTGATGGGGATCCTAATGTAAGGGGGTACTCTAATAAGAACTCTGATGTAAGAGGGGATTCTGATGTAATCCTGATGTAAGGGGGGACTCTTATGGGGACCCTGATGTAAATGGGGATTCTCATGTGGATCCTCATGTAAGGGGGGATTCTGATAGGGATCTTGATGTAGGAGAGGATTCTGATGTGGATCTTGATGTAGGAGAGGATTCTGATGTGGATCCTGATGTAAGGGGGATTCTGATGGGAATCCTGATGTAAGAGAGGATTCTGATGTGGATCCTGATGTAAGGAGGGACTATGATGGGGATCCTGATGTAAGGGGGGATTCTGCTGGGAATCCTGATGTAAGGGGGATTCTGATGAGGATACTGATGTAAGGGGGGATTCTGATGGGGATCCTGATGTAAGGGAGGTATCTGATGTGGATCCTGATGTAAGGGAGGTATCTGATGTGGATCCTGATGTAAGGGGGGATTCTGATGGGAATCCTGATGTAAGGGGGATTCTGATGTGGATCCTGATGTAAGGGAGGTATCTGATGTGGATCCTGATGTAAGGGAGGTATCTGATGGGGATCCTGATGTAAGGGGAGAATCTAATGGGCATTCTGATGTAAGGGGGGATTCTGATGGGAATCCTGATGTAAAGGGGGACTCTAATGAGAACCCTGATTCAAAGGGGGACTCTAATGGGGACCCTGATGTAAAAGGGGATTCTGATGGGGATCCTGATGTAAGGGGGGATTCTGATGGGGATCCTGATGTAAGGGGGATTCTAATGTAAGGGGGAATTCTGATGGGGATCCAGATGTAAAGGGGGACTATAATGGGGATCCTGATCTAAGGGGGAATTCTGATGGTAATCTGGTGTAAAAGGGGATTCTGATGGGGATCCTGATGTAAGGGGGGATTCTGATGGGAATCTGATGTAAGGGGGATCCTGATGTAAGGGGGATCCTGATGTAAGGGGGATTCTGATGGTAATCTGGTGTTAAAAGGGATTCTGATGGGGATCCTGATGTAAGGGGGGATTCTGATGCGAATCTGATGTACGGGGGGATCCTGGAGTAAGGGGGAACTCTAATGGGGATCCTGATGTAAGGGGGGATTTTCATGGGAATCTGATGTAAGGGGGACTCTATTGTCTTCAGAAATCTGATTTATCTTATAACACTGAGCAGCTTTTATAATGTGAAGACCTGGATCGCGGCGGTTCGTCTCTGGCGGTAACGGTAAAATCGGCTTGTGAAGTGAGATGAGGTAACGCCATAAAGCCGGTTACGGCCTTCTCTTATCAATAAACGCAGCCTAGATTTATCCTCGCCGCTGTGTCTCCTCCCCCGCTGAATTCATTAGCTGAAGTTATGTAAATGTCTCCTGAATAGATTCCGGCATGTTTATTAAGCAGGGACCTAAAACACATTTCACGGTCAAAAGACGACTTTACTGGGATTCGCCTGGCGATAAACCGCGGAGATGTGCACACTTAAAATAAGCCGCTCCACGTTTATCAAAGGCGGGTGGGGGGGGGTGCTCTGTCCTGATTACCAATATGCTAATTAGACAATAAAATGACCAAGAAACAGAAACTGGCAAATCTTAGAAACAGATTGGAAAGATTGTTAGCAAATCCTAAATACAGTGCCTTGAAAAAGTATTCACACCCCTTTGAAATTTCGCACATTTTCTCATGTTACAACCAAAAATGTAAATGTATTTTATTGGAATTTTATGTGATAGACCGACACAAAGTGGCCATAATTTTGAAGTGGAAGGAAAATGATAAATGATACAAATAAATCTGTGAAAAGTGTGGCTGCATTTGTATTCACCCCCCCCTCTTTACTTTGATACCCCTAACTAAAATCTAGTGGAACCAATTGCCTTCAGAAGTCACCTAATTAGTAAATAGAGTCCACCTGTGAGACATTTAATCTCAGTATAAATACAGCTGTTCTGTGAAGCCCTCAGAGGTTTGTTAGAGAACCTTAGTGAACAAACAGCATCATTAAATCCAAGGAACACACCAGACAGGTCAGGGATAAAGTTGTAGAGAAGGTAAAGCAGGGTTAGGAGTTGGGGTTCGGGTTAGGGATAGGATTAGGGGTTAGGGTTAGAGTTAGGAGTTGGGGTTAGGGTTAGGATTAGAGGTTTGGATTAGAGTTAGGGTTAGGATCAGGAGTTGGGGTTAAGGTTAGGGGTTAGGATTAGGGGTTTGGGTTAGGATTAGGGGTTAAGGTTAGGATTAGGGGTTGGGGTTAGGATTAGGAGTTAGGGGTTGGGGATGGGGTTAGGGTTAGGATCAGGAGTTGGGGTTAGGGGTTAGAGTTGCGATCAAGAGTTGGGGTTAGGGATTTCGGTTAGGATTAGTGTTAGGGGTTAGGATTAGGGGTTGGAGTTAGGATAAGGAGTTAGGGGTTGGGGATGGGGTTAGGATCAGGAGTTGGGGTTAGAGTTGTGATCAGGAGTTGGGGTTAGGGGTTGGGGTTAGGGGTTGGGGTTAGGGGTTAGAGTTGGGATCAGGAGTTGGGGTTAGGATTAGGGGTTAGGGTTAGGAGTCGGGGTTAGGAGTTAGGGGTTGGGGATGAGGTTAGGGTTAGGATCAGGAGTTGGGGTTAGAGTTGCAATCAGGAGTTGGGGTTAGGGGTTGGGGTTAGGATTAGGGTTAGGGGTTAGGATTATGGGTTGGGGTTAGGATTAGGAGTTACGGGTTGGGGATGGGGTTAGGGTTAGGATCAGGAGTTGGGGTTGGGGTTAGGGGTTAGAGTTGTGATCAGGAGTTGGGGTTGGGGTTAGGATTCGGGGTTGGGGTTAGGGGTTGAGGTTAGGATTAGGGGTTGGGGTTAGGATTTGGGGTTGAGGTTATGATTAGGCGTTGGAGTTAGGGGTTGGGGTTAGGATTAGGGGTTGGGTTAGGACTTGGGGTTAGGATTAGGAGTTAGGTGTTTGGGATGGGGTTAGGATCAGGAGTTGGGGTTATGGGTTAGAGTTGGGATCAGGAGTTGGAGTTAGGGTTAGGATTAGGGGTTGTGGTTAGGATTAGGGGTTAGGAGTCGGGGTTAGGAGTTAGGGTTTGGGGATGAGATTAGGGTTAGGATCAGGAGTTGGGGTTAGGGGTTAGAGTTGCGATCAGGAGTTGGGGTTAGGATTTGGGGTTGGGGTTATGATTAGGTGTTGGGATTAGGGGTTAAGGTTAGGATTAGGGGTTGGGGTTAGGATTTGGGGTTGGGGTTATGATTAGGTGTTGGGGTTAGGGGTTGGGGTTAGGATTAGGGGTTAGGGTTAAGGGTTGGGGTTAGGATTTGGGGTTGGGGTTAGGAGTCAGGGTTAGGAATTAGGAGTTGGGAATGGGGTTAGGGTTAGGATCAGGAGTTGGGGTTAGAGTTGCAATCAGGAGTTGGGGTTAGGATTTGGGGTTGGGGTTATGATTAGGTGTTGGGATTAGGGGTTGAGGTTAGGATTTGGGGTTGGGGTTATGATTAGAGGTTAGGATTAGGGGTTAGGGTTAGGAGTCGGGGTTAGGAGTTAGGGGTTGGGGATGAGGTTAGGTTAGGATCAGGAGTTGGGGTTAGAGTTGCGATCAGGAGTTGGGGTTAGGGGTTGGGGTTAGGGTTAGGGGTTAGGATTAGGGTTAGGATTAGGAGTTAGGAGTTGGGGATGGGGTTAGGGTTAGGATCAGGAGTTGGGGTTAGGGGTTGGGGTTAGGATTTGGGGTTGAGGTTAGGGGTTGAGGTTAGGATTAGGGGTTGGGGTTAGGATTTGGGGTTGGGGTTAGGATTAGGTGTTGGAGTTGGGGTTAGGATTAGGAGTTAGGTGTTTGGGATGGGGTAAGGATCAGGAGTTGGGGTTATGGGTTAGAGTTGGGATCAGGAGTTGGGGCTGGGGTTAGGGTTAGGATTAGGGGTTGGGGTTAGGGTTAGGATTAGGGGTTAGGAGTCGGGGCTAAGAGTTAGGGGTTGGGTGATGAGATTAGGGTTAGGATCAGGAGTTGGGGTTAGGGGTTGGGGTTAGGATTTGGGGTTGGGGTTAGGGGTTGAGGTTAGGATTAGGGGTTGAGGTTAGGATCAGGTGTAGGGGTTAGGATTATGGGTTGGAGTTAGGATTAGGGGTTGGGGATGAGGTTAGGGTTAGGGGTTAGAGTTGGGATCAGGAGTTTGGGTTAGGGGTTGGGGTTAGGATTAGGCGTTGGGGTTAGGGTTAGGATTAGGGGTTGGGGTTAGGATTAGGGGTTGGGGTTGGGGTTAGGATTAGGGGTTGGGGTTAGGATTAGGGGTTGGGGTTAGGGTTAGGATTAGGGGTTGGGGTTAGGGTTAGGAGTCGGGGTTAGGAGTTAGGGGTTGGGTGATGAGATTAGGGTTAGGATCAGGATTTGGGGCTAGGGGTTGGGGTTAGGTTTTGGGGTTGGGGTTAGGGGTTGAGGTTAGGATTAGGGGTTGGGGTTAGGATTTTGGGTTGGGGTTAGGATTATTTGTTGGGGTTAGGATTAGGGGTTGGGTTAGGACTTGGGGTTAGGATTAGGAGTTAGGTGTTTGGGATGGGGTTAGGGTTAGGATCAGGAGTTGGGGTTAGGGGTTAGAGTTGGGATCAGGAGTTGGGGTTGGGGTTAGGGTTAGGGGTTGGGGTTAGGATTAGGGGTTAGGGTTAGGAGTCGGGGTTAGGAGTTAGGGGTTGGGTGATGAGATTAGGGTTAGGATCAGGAGTTGGGGTTAGGGGTTAGAGTTGGGATCAGGAGTTGGGGTTAGGATTAGGGGTTGGGGTTCAGATTATGGGTTGGAGTTAGGAGTTGGGGTTAGGATTAGGAGTTAGGGGTTGGGGATGAGGTTAAGGTTATGGGTTAGAGTTGGGATCAGGAGTTTGGGTTAGGGGTTGGGGTTAGGATTAGGGGTTGGGATTAGGATTAGGTGTTGGGGTTAGGGTTAGGATTAGGGGTTGGGGTTACGATTAGGTGTTGGGGTTAGGATTAGGGGTTGAGGTTAGGATCAGGAGTTGGGGTTAGGATTTAGGATTAGGGGGTTAGGGTTAGGATTAAGAGTTGAGGTTAGGGTTAGGATTAGGGGGTTAGGGTGTCACGTTAGGGTTAGGGTGTTAAAACTACTAATAATAATAATAATAATAATAATAATAATAAATGAATAAATAAAAATGTAAAATAAATATACAAATAAATAAAAATAATCATACAAAAAGTAACAAATTCAATAAATGAATACTAAGTAAATAAACAATTAGCCCCTAACCCTTTATAGGTTGAACTGGATGGACTGGTGTCTTTTTTCAACTTCACTAACTATGTAACCCTTAAAAATAAAAAATACTAATAATGATAATAAATATTAAAGCCCTAATCCTAACACAAAATAAATACGTTAATTATTATTGTCATCATTATTTATTTTTTTGTTTTATTCGAGTTTGGGTGTTTATTATTATTATTAATATTATTATAATTTATTATTATTATTATTATTTATTATGATATTTTATTAAAATTATTAATAATAATTTATTTAATATTTTTTAAGGTTAGGGGTTAATTGTTTATTTATGTATTTTTACATATTATTAATTTATTTTACGTATGATGATTTTTAGTTATTTGTGTATTTAGGTTACATTAATTTATTCATATATTAACTTCTTCCCCTCTGCGCTAGAGCCAAAAGACGGCTACAACGCGGACCTTAATTGCCGGGAGGGTGTCCATGTACGTCCTCCCGTGCATGAGCTGCCTGCGCGCTTCTTGCGGAGCACACGCGGCTCGCTCTGTGATCAGCAAGTCCATGAGTCCCGGCCCCTTACCACATGATGAGCTGTCAGCCAATGACAGCTGATCACGTGATGTAAACAGCAGCTAGCGATCAGCTTTTTTTTCTCCTCACGCTGCCCACCAGTGCCACCTATCAATGCCCACGAGTGCCGTCACTTACCAGTGCCTATCATTGCCCATCAGTGCCACCTATCATTGCCACCTATTAGTGCCCATGAGTGCCACCTATCAGTGTCTCATCATTGCTGCCTATCAGTGTCACCTACCAGTGCCTACCATTGCCCATTAGTGCCACCTATCATTGCCACCTATTAGTGCCCATGAGTGCCACCTATCAGTGCAACCCACAAGTGCCACCTATTAGTGCCCGTGAGTGCCACCTATTAGTGCCCATGAGTGCCACCTATCAGTGCAACCCACAAGTGCCACCTATTAGTGCCCATGAGTGCCACCTATTAGTGCCCATGAGTGCCACCTATCAGTGCCACCTACAAGTGCCCTTCAGTGCCGCCCATTAGTGGCACCCATTAGTGCCACCTATCATTGCCACCTATTAGTGCCCATGAGTGCCACCTATCAGTGCAACCCACAAGTGCCACCTATTAGAGCCCATCAGTGCCACCTATTAGTGCCCATGAGTGCCAACTATCAGTGCCCACCAGTGTTGCTTTATCAGTGCCCACCAGTGTTACTTTATCAGTGCCGCCTTATCAGTGCCCATCAGTTCAGCCTATCAGGGCACATCAATGAAGGTGAAAAATTACCTGTTTGCAAAATTTTATAACAAACTACAAAAACTGTTTTGGTTTTTCAAAATGTTTTTGTCTTTTTTTTGTTTGTTTAGCAAAAAAATAACCCCCCCTCCCCCCAGTAGTGATTAAATACCACCAAAAGAATTCTCTATTTGTTTGAAAAAAATCATAAAAAATTACAAAAATACAGTGTTGCATGACCGCGCAATTTATCATTCAAAGTGCGACAGCGCTGAAAGCTGAGAATTGGCCTGGGCAGGAAGGGGGTTTAAGTGTTTATATTAAATTTTTTAATTTACGCAGAAAATCGCACAAAAACGCCTGCAAAAAAAAAACACAAATGCGCACAAAAACGCATGAATGGCGTGATTCTGTGGGGATAAAAACGCACCAAAAATTGTCAAATCTGCCCGATTCCAGCTACAAAAAAAAAGCTTCAGAACTTTTTTGCGCTTTATGCGACTTGGAACGGCGATGTGACCCCCCCCCCCCCCCGTCTCCATAGAGAATCATTGACTTTGTTTCCTCCTCCAGCTTCACGCTCCAAAACGCTGAGGTGTGAATGGGGCCTAAAATGCGTTTCTGGGAATCGCGTTTTCTGGTCGTTTTATTATTTGAGGAAATGACTGTGACTCGGTTACAGGCTGGGGGGTGGGGGAGGGGAAGGGACAATTATGGGGACACCTCATAAAGATCTACTTAATTATAATATTTTTGGGATCTATCGTTCAAAAGAAACGGTGATTTTCCTATAAGATAATTGGCGTCCTGATTATCCGGCTCAGACGCCGCCATCCCGCCGCCATGTATGGTGAAATCTGTGAAATCGATAAAATAATTTCCTGTCTACATAGCGGCGTCCCCGAGGAGACCAGTAAACACGACCCTCCCTCCCCTCCCCCTCCCTCGTACATCTCTTGTTTTGCTACATTTCTTTTCCTGGAGGGTATCAGAGAGTCGCTTGTATTGCAGATGACACGGCTGTCACTTAACGTCGTTGCGCGGCGGCGGCGGCGGTGACATTGCAGAGACAGCGCGGATAGGCGACACCTCGGTGATTGTCACCTAGCATTGTGTCTGTGACATCCTCGCTAATGGGACGGCCTCCTGGGAAAGCGTGCGACGGCGTGAAATGAATCCGCCCGAAAAACGCGACAAATGATCGTTCTGCGGACGTGGAAAACGCCGCACACGCCTCCTCTGAGCGCCAAACACGTCTAACAGGACGATTGATGGCTATTATCTTATGGGGAGGGGCTTTAACCACTTTACCACCGGAGGATTTTCCTGCTTAATGACCAGGCCACTTTTTGCAACCAGGCACTGCGCGAATTTAACTGACAATTGCGCGGTCATGCAACCCTGTACCCAAACGAAATTTATGTCCTTTTTTTCCCACAAACAGAGCTTTCTTTTGGCGGTATTTGATCATCTGTGCGCTTTTAATTTTTTGCGATATTTATAAAAAAATAGTGAACATTTTGCGAAAAAAATTGACATTTTCTACTTTGACAGTTAGAAAATATCCAATATATTCAATTTTTGTCACATATTTAGGCCAAAATGTATTTAGCTACATGTCTTTGACAAAAAAATTCTCAATGAGCGTATTTTTAACCGCTTTAAGACCGGAAGATTTTACCCCCTTCCTGACCAGGCCATATTTTGCGATTCGGCACTGCGTTACTTTAACGGACAATTGCGCAGTCGTGCGACGCTGTACCCAAATAAAATTGACATCCTTTTTTTCCTACAAATAGAGCTTTCTTTTGGTGTTATTTGATCACCTCTGCGATATTTACTTTTTGCGCTATAAACAAAAAAAGAGCGACAATTTTGAAAAAATAACAATATTTTTCACATTTTTTTATATGAAATTCCCCAAAAAAATGTAAAAATCAAAATGTTTTAACATTTTAGGCCAATTTGTTTTCTGCTACATATTTTTGGTAAAAAAATCGCAATAAGCGTATTTTGGTTTGCGCAAAAGTTATCGCATCTACTTACAACGAGAAAGATTTATGTAATTTTTATTTTTTTTATCTTTTTTTTTTTACTAGTAATGGCCGCGATCTGCGATTATTAGCAGGACTGCGACATTGCGGCGGACAGATCGGACCCCTAACTGATATTTTTGACACTTTTTTGGGGGGACCAGTGACTTTACTACAGTAATCAGTGCTAAAAATATGCACTGTCACTGTATTAATGACACTGGCAGGGAAGGGGTTAACACTGTGGGTATTCAATGGGTTAAATGTGAGCCTAGGGGAGTGATTCTAACTGTGGGGGGGGGGGGCGTGACTTCTGAAATGACCATAGAGACATGTGATCCTATATAGAAGGATCACGGGCGCTCTGTGATCATTCCAGGGAGAAGAACGGTCAGCTGTGTTTACAACATCCGACCGTCCTTCTCTCTCAGCAATCGGAGCCGCCTGACACACGCATCGGCTTCCCCGCTGACGATCGGGGGCGGGAGCGCACCGGCGGCGGCGCGCGCTTGCCCCCTAGCTGCCACCAGGCGACCAACGTACCGATATGTGGTTTTGCCTGTAGGAGCCACTCTGCCGCAGTATTTATATATAGTAAGCGGTCGGCAAGTGGTTAAATGTGGCCCCTGACATCACCGAAGGGCCACCACATAATGTTCAATATACACTCAGCGGCCACTTTATTAGGTACACCTTGCTGGTGAGGCGATAACATTCTTTTTTGTCCAGAAAATGACGGGAAATCCAAAATGTTGTCACCTGTACAGGAAGAGAGGGAAATTCTCCAATGGGGACACCTAGGAGGAAATTTCCTCTCACTTCCTGTTGGGTCTATGGGACACAGATGGCAAAAAAAAAACGTTCTTCACTCATTTATTGTCCAAAATAAAATTATTTTATATATTTAAAATGTTTTCTATATATTTTTTTCTTCATGAGCCGCACGCGGTTGTGAGGCCGCTTTAACCTACAAATGTTGAAAATGAGAATTTTCTTCAATGAAATGACGGAAACGTGACAAAAAAATCGAATAATAAATTGGGAGAGACGATTAAATGTCATTGTGGAGGGAAGAATCCCGCAGATGGGGCCCGGCGTTGCCATAATTGTCAGTATTTGTGTTCCAGACAATGCGCCTTTTGTAGTCCGGCGCTCCAATCACGCACACTTGTATGAGATATAAATTGCGTCTTTCATGGTGTGTGGCGGTGGTGTCATTGTGCCGCTGCAATGAAGGGAGAGGGTTTTACAGCCTCCAGTGACGCCATCGGCGAAAAAAAACGCTGACTGCTGGAGGAAGCCGCTGTGTATATACCGGGGGGGGGGCGCAAAACATTCCCACATTCGTGTCATGTCCACACCCCAGTGTGCAATACTGATGGGTTCAAACCGCCAGCAGAACTGCGAGTGCAAAGATTAGGTAATGGGCACACACTGGAGATGGGCTGTGTGCAAAGATCAGGTACTGGGCGCACACTAGAGATGGGCTGTGTGCAAAGATCAGGTAATGGGCGTACACTGGGAATGGGCTGTGTGCAAAGATCAGGTAATGGGTGCACACTGGGGATGGGCTGTGTGCAAAGATGGGCTGTGTGCAAAGATCAGGTAATGGGCACACACTGGGGATGGGCTGTGTGCAAAGATGGGCTGTGTGCAAAGATCAGGTAATGGGCACACACTGGGGATGGGCTGTGTGCAAAGATCAGGTAATGGGCGCACACTGGGGATGGGCTGTGTGCAAAGATCAGGTAATGGGTGCACACTGGTGATGGGCTGTGTGCAAAGATCAGGTAATGGGTGCACACTGGGGATGGGCTGTGTGCAAAGATGGGCTGTGTGCAAAAATCAGGTAATGGGTGCACACTAGGGATGGGCTGTGTGCAAAGATCAGGTAATGGGCGCACACTGGGGATGGGCTGTGTGCAAAGATCAGGTACTGGGCGCACACTAGAGATGGGCTGTGTGCAAAGATCAGGTAATGGGCGTACACTGGGAATGGGCTGTGTGCAAAGATCAGGTAATGGGTGCACACTGGGGATGGGCTGTGTGCAAAGATCAGGTAATGGGCGTACACTGGGAATGGGCTGTGTGCAAAGATCAGGTAATGGGTGCACACTGGGGATGGGCTGTGTGCAAAGATGGGCTGTGTGCAAAGATCAGGTAATGGGCACACACTGGGGATGGGCTGTGTGCAAAGATGGGCTGTGTGCAAAGATCAGGTAATGGGCACACACTGGGGATGGGCTGTGTGCAAAGATCAGGTAATGGGTGCACACTGGGGATGGACTGTGTGCAAAGATTAGGTAATGGGCGCACACTGGGGATGGGCTGTGTGCAAAGATCAGGTAATGGGTGCACACTGGTGATGGGCTGTGTGCAAAGATCAGGTAATGGGCACACACTGGGGATGGGCTGTGTGCAAAGATGGGCTGTGTGCAAAAATCAGGTAATGGGTGCACACTAGGGATGGGCTGTGTGCAAAGATCAGGTAATGGGCGCACACTGGGGATGGGCTGTGTGCAAAGATCAGGTAATGGGTGCACACTGGGGATGGGCTGTGTGCAAAGATGGGCTGTGTGCAAAGATCAGGTAATGGGCACACACTGGGGATGGGCTGTGTGCAAAGATGGGCTGTGTGCAAAGATCAGGTAATGGGCACACACTGGGGATGGGCTGTGTGCAAAGATCAGGTAATGGGCACACACTGGGGATGGGCTGTGTGCAAAGATGGGCTGTGTGCAAAGATCAGGTAATGGGCGCACACTGGGGATGGGCTGTGTGCAAAGATCAGGTAATGGGTGCACACTGGGGATGGGCTGTGTGCAAAGATCAGGTAATGGGCACACACTGGGGATGGGCTGTGTGCAAAGATGGGCTGTGTGCAAAGATCAGGTAATGGGTGCCCACTAGGGATGGGCTGTGTGCAAAGATCAGGTAATGGGCGCACACTGGGCATGGGCTGTGTGCAAAGATCAGGTAATGGGCGCACACTGGGAATGGGCTGTGTGCAAAGATCAGGTAATGGGCGCACACTGGGGATGGGCTGTGTGCAAAGATCAGGTAATGGGTGCACACTAGGGATGGGCTGTGTGCAAAGATCAGGTAATGGGTGCACACTAGGGATGGGCTGTGTGCAAAGATCAGGTAATGGGTGCACACTGGGGATGGGCTGTGTGCAAAGATCAGGTAATGGGCGCACACTGGGGATGGGCTGTGTGCAAAGATCAGGTAATGGGTGCACACTAGGGATGGGCTGTGTGCAAAGATCAGGTAATGGGCGCACACTGGGGATGGGCTGTGTGCAAAGATCAGGTAATGGGTGCACACTAGGGATGGGCTGTGTGCAAAGATCAGGTAATGGGTGCACACTAGGGATGGGCTGTGTGCAAAGATCAGGTAATGGGTGCACACTAGGGATGGGCTGTGTGCAAAGATCAGGTAATGGGTGCACACTAGGGATGGGCTGTGTGCAAAGATCAGGTAATGGGTGCACACTGGGGATGGGCTGTGTGTTCGACTCGAACATCAGCTGTTTGTGTATTCGCTGAACACACCAACAAATGGGGCGCTCGGCGGGAAGTTCGCCCACAGATGAGCGCCCCATAATGCACTGCGCTGGTGCAGTGAATAAATTACTGATGATTGGCCAAAGCATGCACATGATCTGTATGCTTTGGCCAATCACAGCACAATGTCCTGTCATAGCCATGATTGGCCAAAGGCAGGCTGCCTGTAGCCAATCATGGCTCAGAGGGTAAGTACACGCCCCACACTATATAAGGCTGCTTACACGGCAGCCGTGTATAATGTGTGATAATAGAGGTTAGGCAAGTAGTTAGTGGATAGTGAGTCGAGTTAGATTAGTGTACAGGTTATACCCCACTTTTATAATGTATGGATATGTTGTAGTCCTGGGTCCCCTCTCAGTGCTCCCCAAGTTTTGTGTCCCTGTCACTTAAAGTTCTGGAGCAGTGCCATGCCAAGCTGACCAATATTTCCCATAGACGCCAATGGAAAAGATCGGGAGCAGTGTCATGCCAAGCTGATCAACATTTCCCATAGACGCCAATGTTAAATACTGGGAGCAGTGCCATGCCAAGCTGACCAATATTTCCCATAGACGCCAATGGAAAAGATCGGGAGCAGTGTCATGCCAAGCTGATCAACATTTCCCATAGACGCCAATGTTAAATACTGGGAGCAGTGTCATGCCAAGCTGACCAATATTTCCCATAGACGCCAATGGTAAAGATCGGGAGCAGTGCCATGCCAAGCTGACCAATATTTCCCATAGACGCCAATGGTAAAGATCGGGAGCAGTGTCATGCCAAGCTGATCAACATTTCCCATAGACGCCAATGTTAAATACTGGGAGCAGTGTCATGCCAAGCTGACCAATATTTCCTATAAATGCTAATATTAAAGACTGGGAGCAGTGCCATGTCAAGCTGACCAATATTTCCCATAGACGCCAATGTGAAGGACTGGGAGTAGTGCTATGCCAAGCTCTCAAAGCACCTTGTCATCATGTTGATGGGGACAAGGGCCTCTTCCCAAAAACCCTGCGCTGTTGTTGTGGGGGTCTGCGGGTGGGGGGAGCCCCCCTTCCCCAAAGTTCCCCCCTCCCCTTTCCTCTCCTGCCAGGCTGCATGCTCGGATAAGGGTCTGGTATGGATTTTGGGGGGGCCCGACACCAGTTTTTTTTTTTTTTTTATTTTGACGTGGGGGGGGGGGGGGGGACTACGTTGTTTTCTTTTTTCATTTTCAGTATTTCAATGTCAGTATTGCTGCAGCAGGCTCCATACATCGTACAGATGCGCCACTTTTCAGGCACATTAAAGGGGAGTTCTGTCCTCAGCGGTCAATTTTAGCTAAAAATACCCCCGGGACAGTCAGGGCTATTACATTCCATAATGGATAGCCTCTGAACTGTCCCGAATCACACTTACTGTAAGAAGAAATACTTAGCTTGAATATTTCTTCTCCAGCGCTGCCATCTCAGGTGTGGGCAGCTGAAGCCGCAGCGTCCCTCTTCGTGTCCTCTTCGTGACGTCGGAGTCCCACAATGCACTGCACCGGCCCCGCTTGTCACTTCCGGTGCAAGTGCGGCATCCCTGCACAGCATCCTTATTTGACCCTCCCCCGCCCCCCTATGTCAGCACTGGGGTGACATTAGCTGAGTGAGGGAGAGGAGAAACACTGGAATACTAGTCAGTACCGGTGTGCAAAAGTGTATTTGCTTTGGAGGAATAAATCACCTGTAATGTTGGGGGTCCTGCATGTGGCGATGCGGCCGCATTATGTTTTTTACATTTTAGAATGGGGCGCCCTGAGGGTGTCTGGACTGATAAAATAGCAAAGCGTCTGCAGACGATGAGGCAGCTGGAGCTGAGCATGCTCAGTACTAAGCGCTGTCTGTTCATGGACACGTATGTGCAGTGTGTCGTCATTAAAGCCCGCCCTCTCTGCCGTCGCACATCTGCGTTACGCAGGCAGCAAGAGGTTAAAGAAATCTGAATGTATTATTCAGAATCCTGAATTCAGAGTCTTCCTGGATGAGATGAGAGCCCCCCCCCCCCATATATACATGATTGTCACATGATCTGCCAGCAACATCCTGAGCGCAACGCCGACACGCCACACAATCCTCGCCGCCCTCCCCCCCACATTCCGCGCTCCAATAAATGAACTCTTCGGAGAGGTGCAATCCTAATTGCTTTTCCGTGATCACAAACCGTTTGCTGAGCAGCGAGAGCCGGGCTAAATATAGACTCTATTTATCAATATAAGAGAGCGAGCGCCGGACAGCCGGTCCAATCCTGGAGAGCGAATACCGAGGAGGGGAGCAAACAAGGGAGAAGCGCTGACAGGACGAGGCCAATCCATGGGGGCCCTCCAATCTCCGGCCCCTCCAATTTCCGGTCCCTCCAACCACTGGCCCACACCAATCTCTGGCCCCTACAATCCCTGGCCCCTCCAATCCCCGGCCCCTCCAATCCCCGGCCCCTCCAATGTCTGGCCCCTCCAATCTCTGACCCCTCCAATCCCCGGCCCCTCCCATCTCCGGCCCCTCCATTCCCCGGCCCCTCCAATCACCGGCCCCTCCATTCTCCGACCCCTCCGATCTCCGGTCCCTCCAATCCCCAACCCCTCCAATCATCGGCCCCTCCAATCTCCGGCCCCTCCAATCCCTGGCCCCTCCAATCTCCGGCCCCTCCAATCTCCGCCCCCCAAATCCATGGCCCCTCCAATCACCGGCCTCTCCAATCCCCGGCCCCTCCAATAACCGGCCCCTCCGATCTCCGGTCCCTCCAATCACCAACCCCTCCAATCATCGGCCCCTCCAGTCTCCGGCCCCTCCAATCACCAGCCCCTCCAATCACCAACCCCTCCAATCTCCGTCCCCTCCAATCACTGTTCTCTCCAGTCCCTCCAATCTCTGGCCCCTTCGATCATCGGCCCCTCCAATCACTGGTCTCTCCAGTCCCTCCAATCTCCGGCCCCTCTGTTTACCGGCCCCTCCAATCACTGGGCTCTCCAGTCCCTCCAATCTCCGGCCCCTCGGATCACCAACCCCTCCAATCATTGGCCCCTCCAATCACCAGCCCCTCCAATCCCTGGCCCCTCCAATCTCCGGCCCCTCCAATCTCCGGCCCCTCCAATCTCCGGCCCCCCCAATCCCTGGCCCCTCCAATCCCCGGCCCCTCCAATCCCCGGCCCCTCCAATCTCCGGCCCCTCCAATAACCGGCCCCTCCGATCTCCGGTCCCTCCAATCACCAACCCCTCCAATCATCGGCCCCTCCAGTCTCCGGCCCCTCCAATCACCAGCCCCTCCAATCACCAACCCCTCCAATCTCCGTCCCCTCCAATCACTGGTCTCTCCAGTCCCTCCAATCTCCGGCCCCTCCGATGACCAACCCCTCCAATCATTGGCCCCTCCAATCATTGGCCCCTTCAATCACCAGCCCCTCCAATCATTGGCCCCTCCAATCACCGGCTCCTCCAATCACTGGTCTCTCCAGTCCCTCCAATCTCCGGCCCCTCCGATCACTAGCCCCTCCAATTACTGGTCTCTCCAGTCCCTCCAATCTCCGGCCCCTCCGATCACTAGCCCCTCCAATCACTGGTCTCTCCAGTCCCTCCAATCTTCGGCCCCTCCGATCAACAACCCCTCCAATCATTGGCCCCTCCAATCTCCAGCCCCTTCAATCAAAGGCCACTCTAATCACCGGCCCCCTCCAATCACTAGCCCCTTCAATCACTGGTCTCTACAGTCCCTCCAATCTCCGGCCCCTTCGATGACCGGCCCCTCCAATCACTGGTCTCTCCAGTCCCAATCTCCGGCCCCTCCGATCACTAGTCCCTCCAATCACTGGTTTCTCCAGTCCCTCCAATCTCCGACCCCTCCAATCACTGGCCCCTCCAATCACTGGTCTCTCCAGTCCCTCCAATCTCCGGCCCCTCCGATCACCGGCCCCTCCAGTCACTGGTCTCTCCAGTCCCTCCAATCTCCGGCCCCTCCGATCACTAGCCCCTCCAATTACTGGTCTCTCCAGTCCCTCCAATCTCCGGCCCCTCCGATCACCGGCCCCTCCAATCACTGGTCTCTCCAGTCCCTCTAATCACCGGCCCCTCCTGTCACCGTACCCTCTAATCAATGGTCTCTCCAATCACCGTCCCCTCTAATCAATGGTCTCTCCAGTCCCTTCAATCTCTGGCCCCTCCAATTACCGTCCCCTCTAATCACTGGTCTCTCCAGTCCCTTCAATCTCCGGCCCCTCCGATCACCAACCCCTCCAATCATCGCCCTTCCCATCTCCGGCCCCCTTCAATCTCCATCCCCTCCAATCTCCAGCCCCTCTGATCACCAACCCATCCAATCATTGGCCCCTCCAATCTTCGGCCTCTCCAATCACCGGCCCCTCCAATTACTGGTCTCTCCAGTCCCTCCAATCTCCGGCCCCTCTGATCACCAACCCCTCCATTCATTGGCCCCTCCAATCTCCAGCCCCTCCAATCACCGGCCCCTCCAATCACCGGCCCCTCCCATCACTGGTCTCTCCAGTCCCTCCGATCACCGGCCCCTCCGATCACCGGCCCCTCCCATCACTGGTCTCTCCAGTCCCTCCAATCTCCGGCCCCTCCAATCACTGGTCTCTCCAGTCCCTCCAATCACCGGCCCCTCCAATCACTGGTCTCTCCAGTCCCTCCAATATCCGGCCCCTCCGATCACCGGCCCCTCCAATCACTGGTCTCTCCAGTCCCTCCAATCACCGTCCCCTCTAATCAATGGTCTCTCCAGTCCCTTCAATCTCCGGCCCCTCCAATCACCGTTCCCCTCTAATCACTGGTTTCTCCAGTCCCTTCAATCTCTGTCCCCTCCAATCACCAACCCCTCCAATCATCAGCCCCTCCCACCTCTGGCCCCTTCAATCTCCAGCCCCTCCAATCTCCGGCCCCTCCAATCACCAACCCCTCCAATCATTGGCCCCTCCGATCTCCGGCCCCTCCGATCTCCGGCCCCTCCAATCACCGGCCCCTCCAATCACCGGCCCCTCCAATAACCAGCCCCTCCAATCACCAGCCCCTCCAATCACCAGCCCCTCCAATCACCAGCCCCTCCAATCACCAACCCCTCCAATCTCTGGCACCTCCAATCTCTGGCACCTCCAATCTCCGGCCCCACCAATCTCTGGCCCCTCCAATCTCCGGCCCCTCCTGAGCAATTGTTTTAAATGTAATTTTACAAAAATTTGTAAATAAAACAAAAAATGTAAATCCTCCCTCCGCCCCCTGTATTGGCTCCTCTCCCTGGGCTGAAATTACTTCCTCTGATTTCCTCGCACACTGTGAGCTTCTTACAATGTGCGTTAGAAGGTGCAGCCAGTCAGAGAGAGGCCACAAATGTTCCCGAAACACAAAAAATGCATATAAACATGGAACTGCACACCGAGCGCAGGGACTGCGATATAGACGAGCCCTCAACCAATAGGAGCTTTCCTTCACCTTATGTAGCATAAAAAATGATACTTTAAATGTACAAAGTTACTCATGGAATATTCATCCAATGGTCAGAACAGATAAGTGCAATCTATAGTGAAATATCCCAAAAGATTTTCCTTATCCTTTATTTTCTTTAATAATTATTTAATTAGTATAATACATATTATAAATATATATTTAAAAATAAATATTCACTAATATGTTTCTTTGAAATAATGAATTCCACTTAAAAAAAAAAAATGTAATCATTTATTTTAATTATTTAATTTTATTTTAATAAAAATGTAAATAATAAAATTAATAATGTATTTGAATTAACTCCACTTCATATGTAAAAAAAAATAATACAAAGGAATAGTTTACTTGAATTCATTTCACTTTAAATGACAAAATAAATAAATAAAAATGAATCATGTATTTGAATTTTATTCATTTCAGTTTAAATAAAATAAAAAAACAATTTGTTTGAATTAATTCCAGTTTAAATAAAATAACAAACATACATCATTTATTTGAATTCATTCCACTTTATATCAAATAAAAATAAATAATGTGGTTAAATTCATTCCACTTTAAAGAAAATGAAAAAATAATAAAAATGAATTTATTTAAATTATTATCCTAATTATTATAAATATATAAAAAACAAAAATAACACTATTAATAATAATACGTTTTTTGAAAACGTGTATTCCGCTTTAAAAAAAAATAATAATATTTTTTTAAACTAATTCTATAATATATATACACACACACACACACTATAATTAATATTTTTTCATTTATTCCACTTTAAATACATTAAAATAATACAAATTAATAATATATTTGATATAATTTCACTTTATACAAAATAAAAAATGATACAAATAAATAAGGAATGATTTATTCGAATTTGTTCCACTATAAATAAAATGAAAATAATAAATATTAATAGCTAATTTGAATTAATTTAACGTTAAATAAAAAAGTAAGAAAGAATATTAATTGATTTGAATTATTAATTGCACTTTAAATAAAAAAATATTTGCAATAACTCCACTTTATATCAAATAAAAATAATACAAGGAATAGTTTAGTTCAATTAATTTAACAAAAAATAAATAAAAATGAATATTTTGTCTAATGTATCAATTCCAGTTTAAATAAAATAAGAATGATATAAATAATATATTGTCAGAATTCATTCCAGTTTAAATAAAATAATAAAAATAAATAATTTATTCGGAAAAAAATTCCACTCTATATAAAATAAAAATGAATAATTTGTTTGAACTAATTTCACTTTGAGGAAAAAATAATAATAAAAATGAATTTATTTAAGTTCACTATTATTATATATATATATATATATATATATATATATATATATATATATATATATACACACACACTATAATTAATATTTTTTCATTTATTCCACTTCAAATACATTAAAATAATACAAATTATTAATGTATTTGATATAATTCCACTTTATATAAAATAAAAATAATACAAATTAATAATATATTCGAATTAATTCCACTTTGAATAACATTTAAAATAATAAATATTAATAGTTTATTTTGAATGAATTTAACTTTAAATAAATAAATAGAATAAGAAAAATTTATATTTTATTTAAATGAATTAATTGCACTTTAGGATACATTTAAAAAATATATATGTTCATGGATTCCACTTTAAATACATTAAAATAATACAAATTAATAATTTATTTGATACAATTCCACTTTATATAAAATAAAAATAATACAAATTAATAATTTATTCAAATTAATTCCACTTTAAATAACATTTAAAATAATAATTATGAATAGTTTATTTTGAATGAATGTAACTTTAAATAAATAAATAGCATAAGAAAAAGGAATAATTTATTTAAATGAATTAATTGCACTTGAAGATACATTTAAAAAAATATATATTTTTATGGATTCCACTTTAAATTCATTAAAATAATACAAATTAATAATTTATTTGATACAATTCCACTTTATTTAAAATAGAAATAATAAATAAAATTTACTTGCATCAATTCCACTGTAATATTTCATATTTAATGTATTTATTCGTCTTCTTTTATTAGAAAGTGTGCCCTCCTCTTAGAAAAAAAAATATTTTCTCTGTGCATGGAACCAAAAGATAAAATTCCCATAAGATATAAAATAATTTATTAAATGATGTATTAGGTAAAACTCTTTTGACACCTGTATGGGAAAGGTGTCAGATATTACTAACCAGCATAGGATGTGGCGGCCACGGATCCCAGGACAATCCATCCTCCCAGGAGGTCAGGTGACTAAGCTCCGCCTCTGACGCGTGGATGAAGTGATGACAGTGGATCTGTACGGTGTGTTGGAACGGCCGCTTGCGCTCTTCATAGGAAGCAGGGTCGTCTTTAACAAAGGGCATAAGGGCAGCTGCCCCGGGCCCAGTCATTGTTGTGGAGCCCAAAGCAGCAGCCCTTTGAGCCCGCACTGCCTGAGAATAGGTTATAAGTGTATTTTGGGGGGTGTTTGCCCGGGGTCCAATCAATAATAAAGACGGCCTTGATAGGAAAGCCGTGTGACAAGCTGAAAATAGGGGGAGTCGGGGACGGAGGGTTGTCACCCTATAACATGAAGTGCCTGAACCAGGACCTCCATGGCGGGATCACTGGGGGATTATTTTAATAAAAGCTGAAAATTAAAAAGGACTTTTGAAATCCCATTTAACATTTCCCGGATTCTCTGAGATTTCAGAGACTTAGGGGGACGCACACAGAACATTTTCCAGGTTGTCGGGTTGGATGAGCTTCTTTACATTTTACCCCAATCTGAAGTGCGATATTTGTAGCGATGGACTTTGGATCGGTTCCCAGTCATTGTATGCGACCGTGCGTCATTCTTCATAAATGGGTCCAAAAGATAGACTTCGCCTTTAATTCCCAGCGTTAGCCTACAGGAAAACACAATCCTGGTGATGGAGCGCCATCTGCTGGAGCTTCCGCAACACTGCAACCATCTGTATATCTGTGTGTGAACTCGGGGAACGCGCTATAATTCCTGCCAGAAAAATTCCTCTGCTGTATGTTCCCCCATCCCCTGTGCACTAAGCGGTCTTATTGTTGCCCATGTAGTGCACCTGGTAATTTAATTAACCCTAAGGCAGCTGAAAGTGATTAGCAACCCCCTCTGCTACTTAACTGACCAGCTCAATATCCCGGGAGTTTACTTGATGCTTTACTCTGATTAAAAAGTGTTAATTTTTTTGAGCTGTGTATATGGGGGGGGGGGGTCACAATGTTGTGGCTGATTGGTGTATACAGAGGGGGAGGGGTATATATACATATTTATATATATTGGGGGGGGGTGGATACATTGTATGCAGTCAGTGGTCACAATGTTCTGGCTGATTGGTGTAAGATTGATATTTCGGTGGATGTCGGTGATTGGTTGGCTGTAATTCTTCTCCTCTTTCTAGATGGATGAACCGTCTGGGTCTCGCTGCGATTGGCTACACCCCCGATGAGAAAGACATCCGGCCCAGTGAAGGTAAAACTGAGATATTTCCGCAGTTCCTAATTTCTCGATGTCCCCGAGTATAAAGGCCGATTGTCCTGTGTGTGTCACTGGAAGAGATTTTCCCTCCTTATACATCTCCTCCGGGTCATTTCTTCACTTCCCACTGCCCAACTGGGAATATCCAACCTCCCAACTGGGAATATCCAACCTCCCAACTGGGAATATCCAACCTCCCAACTGGGAATATCCAACCGCCCAACTGGGAATATCCAACCGCCCAACTGGGAATATCCAACCGCCCAACTGGGAATATCCCACTGCCCAACTGTGCATATCCCACCGCCCAACTGGGAATATCCAACTGCCCAACTGGGAATATCTAACCGCCCAACTGGGAATATCTAACTGCCCAACTGGGAATATCCAACCGCCCAACTGGGAATATCCAACTGCCCAACTGGGAATATCTAACTGCCCAACTGGGAATATCTAACCACCCAACTGGGAATATCTAACTGCCTAACTGGGAATATCTAACCGCCCAACTGGGAATATCTAACCGCCCAACTGGAAATATCTAACCGCCCGACTGGGAATATCCAACCGCCCAACTGGGAATATCCAACCGCCCAACTGGGAATATCAAACCGCCCAACTGGGAATATCCAACCGCCAAACTGGGAATATCCAACCGCCCAACTGGGAATATCCCACCGCCTAACTGGGAATATACAACCGCCAAACTGCGAATATCCAACCGCCCAACTGGGAATATCCAATCGCCCAACTGGGAATATCCCACCGCCTAACTGGGAATGTCCAACCGCCAAACTGGGAATATACAATCGCCCAACTGGGAATATCCCACTGCCCAACTGGGAATATCCAACCACCAAACTGGGAATATCCAACCGCCCAACTGGGAATATCCAACCGCCCATCTGGGAATATCAAACCACCCAACTGGGAATATCCAATCGCCAAACTGGGAATATCCAACCGCCTAACTGGGAATATCCAACCGCCTAACTGGGAATATCCAACCGCCCAATTGGGAATATCCAACCACCTAACTGGGAATATCCAACCGCCCAACTGGGAATATCCAACCGTCCAACTGGGAATATCCAACCGTCCAACTGGGAATATCCAACCGCCCAACTGGGAAAATTCTGAAAAAAAAAAACAATATTTTTCACATTCTGCTATAAAACATTCCCAATAAAAAGAAAATTTAAAAATCTAAATCTTTTTAACATTTTAGGCCAATTTGTATTCTGCTACATATGTTTGGTAAAAAAAAATCGCAATAAACGTATTTTGATTGGTTTGCGCAAAAGTTATTGCGTCTACAAACTATGGGAAAGATTTATGTCATTTTTTTTTCTTTTACTAGTAATGGCGGCGATCTGCGATTTTTAGTGGGACTGCGACATTGCGGTGGACAGATGGGGTGGACCCCTAACTGACATTTTTGACACTTTTGGGGGGACCAGTGACATTACTACAGTAATCAGTGCTATATATATGTACTGTCACTGTACTAATGACACTGGCAGGGAAGGGGTTAACACTTTGGGTGATCAAGGGGTTAAATGTGAGCCTAGGGGAGTGATTCTAACTGTATGGGGGCGGGGCTTGTGAAATGACCATAGAGACCTGTGTTCCTATATAGAAGGTGCTCTGTGATCATTCCAAGGAGAAGAACGGTCAGCTGTGATTACAACATCCGACCGTCCTTCTCTCTCAGCGGGGAACGATCGCCGGTGAATGGCGGCAATCAGAGCCACCGACCCAATGCATTGGAGTCCCCGCTGCCGAGTGGGGGCAGGAGGGCAGCAGTGCGCACTCACCCCCTGGCTGCAGGCATGCGACTGACGTAGACCTACGTCGGTTCACGCAGGAGGGGCTGCCTGCCACAGTAAATCAGTGGTGGGCGGTCCAGAACTAGTAAAGGAGGGAAATCCTCCCGGGGGTGAAGTGGTTAAATAAAGTGAAAGCAATGTAGGAAAAAAAAAGTAACAAAGTATCAGAAATGATTTTTCAGGCTCCGCCCACTGATAATGACACTTTGTATTCTCTATGAAGATTTCGCTCTCTCTCTTCCGGTAAAGTTTAGATATTTTTTTGCCTTTAGCAGATTATTGGAGTGAGAGTGACCAGGATGACATCGATGGCTCTATGACCCTGAAGCAGGAACCGGCGACGACCGCCAGCGACACTTACCACCGAAATTCTACAGTAAGTACCAGTGTGACATTCTGAGCTCTCCTCCCCCAACTGTCATCTCCTCCCCCAACTGTCATCTCCGCCTCCTCCCCCCAACTGTGATCTCCGCCTCCACCCCCAACTGTGATCTCCGCCTCCACCCCCAACTGTGATCTCCGCCTCCACCCCCAACTGTGATCTCCGCCTCCACCCCCAACTGTGATCTCCGCCTCCACCCCCAACTGTCATCTCTGCTTCCTCCACCCCCAACTGTGATCTCCGCTTCCACCACCAACTCTCATCTCCGCCTCCACCCCCAACTGTGATCTCCGCCTCCACCCCCAACTCTCATCTCCGCCTCCACCCCCAACTGTCATCTCCGCTTCCTCCCCCAACTGTCATCTACGCTTCCACCCCCAACTGCGATCTCCGCTTCCACCCCCAACTGCGATCTCCGCTTCCACCCCCAACTGCGATCTCTGCTTCCACCCCCAACTGCGATCTCTGCTTCCACCCCCAACTGCGATCTCTGCTTCCACCCCCAACTGCGATCTCCGCTTCCACCCCCAACTGCAATCTCCGCTTCCACCCCCAACTGTGATCTCCGCTTCCACCCCCAACTGCGATCTCTGCTTCCACCCCCAACTGCGATCTCTGCTTCCACCCCCAACTGCGATCTCCGCTTCCACCCCCAACTGCAATCTCCGCTTCCACCCCCAACTGCAATCTCCGCTTCCACCCCCAACTGTGATCTCCGCTTCCACCCCCAACTGTGATCTCCGCTTCCACCCCCAACTCTCACCTCCGCTTCCACCCCAACTGTGATCTCCACTTCCACCCCCAACTGTGATCTTCGCTTCCACCCCCAACTGTGAGCTCCGCTTTCACCCCAACTGTGATATCCGCTTCCACCCCCAACTGTGATCTCCGCTTTCACCCCCAACTGCGATCTCCACTTCCACCCCAACTGTGATCTCTGCTTCCACCCCCAACTGTGATCTCCGCTTCCTCCCTCAAATGTGATCTCCGCCTCCACCTCCAACTGTCATCTCTGCCTCCACCCCCAACTGTGATCTCCGCTTCCACCCCCAACTGTGATCCCCACCTCCACCTCCAACTGTGATCTCCGCTTCCACCCCCAACTGTGATCCCCGCCTCCACCTCCAACTGTGATCTCCGCTTCCACCCCAAACTGTGATCCCCGCCTCCACCTCCAACTGTGATATCCGCCTCCACCCCCAACTCTCATCTCCGCTTCCTCCCTCAAATGTGATCTCCGCTTCCACCCCCAACTGCGATCTCCGCTTCCACCCCCAACTCTCATCTCTGCTTCCACCCCAACTGTGATCTCTGCTTCCACCCCCAACTGTGATCTCCGCTTCCACCCCCAACTGCCATCTCCGCTTCCACCCCCAACTGCCATCTCTGCTTCCACCCCCAACTGCCATCTCTGCTTCCACCCCCAACTGTGATCCCCGCTTCTGTCCCCAACTGTGATCTCCGCTTCCACCCCCAACTGTGATCTCCGCTTCCACCCCCAACTCTCACCTCCGCTTCCACCCCAACTGTGATCTCCGCTTCCACCCCAACTGTGATCTCTGCTTCCACCCCCAACTGTGATCTCCGCTTCCACCCCCAACTGTGATCTCCGCTTCCACCCCCAACTGTGAGCTCCGCTTCCACCCCCAACTGTGATATCCGCTTCCACCCCCAACTGTGATCCCTGCTTTCACCCCCAACTGCGATCTCCGCTTCCACCCCAACTGTGATCTCTGCTTCCACCCCCAACTGTGATCTCCGCTTCCACCCCCAACTGTGATCTCCGCTTCCACCCCCAACTGTGATCTCCGCTTCCACCCCCAACTCTCATGTCCGCTTCCACCCCCAACTCTCATGTCCGCTTCCACCCCAACTGTGATCTCCGCTTCCACCCTCAACTGTGATCTCTGCTCCCACCCCCAACTCTCATCTCCGCTCCCACCCCCAACTCTCATCTCCGCTTCCACCCCCAACTCTCACCTCCGCTTCCACCCCAACTGTGATCTCCGCTTCAACCCCAACTGTGATCTCCGCTTCCACCCCCAACTGTGATCTCCGCTTCCACCCCCAACTCTCATCTCCGCTTCCACCCCCAACTCTCATCTCCGCTTCCACCCCAACTGTGATCTCCGCTTCCACCCTCAACTGTGATCTCCGCTTCCACCCCCAACTCTCATCTCCGCTTCCACCCCCAACTCTCATCTCCGCTTCCACCCCCAACTCTCATCTCCGCTTCCACCCCAACTGTGATCTCCGCTTCCACCCCCAACTGCGATCTCCGCTTCCACCCCAACTGCGATCTCCGCTTCCACCCCAACTGCGATCTCAGCTTCCACCCCAACTGTGATCTCCGCTTCCACCCCCAACTGTGATCTCCGCTTCCAGCCCAACTGTGATCTCCGCTTCCACCCCCAACTGTGATCTCCGCTTCCACCCCCAACTGTGATCTCCGCTTCCACCCCCAACTGTGATCTCCGCTTCCACCCCCAACTGCGATCTCCACTTCCACCCCCAACTGCGATCTCCGCTTCCACCCCAACTGCGATCTCCGCTTCCACCCCAACTGCGATCTCAGCTTCCACCCCAACTGTGATCTCCGCTTCCACCCCAACTGTGATCTCCGCTTCCAGCCCAACTGTGATCTCTGCTTCCACCCCCAAGTGTGATCTTTGCTTCCACCCCCAACTGTGATCTCCGCTTTCACCCCCAACTGTGATCTCTGCTTCCACCCCCAACTGTGACGTCCGCTTCCACCCCCAACTCTCATCTCCGCTTCCTCCCCCAACTGTGATCTCTGCTTCCACCCCCAATTGTGATCTCCGCTTTCACCCCCAACTGCGATCTCCGCTTCCACCCCCAACTGTGATCTCCGCTTCCACCCCCAACTGTGATCTCCGCTTTCACCCCCAACTGCGATCTCTGCTTTCACCCCCAACTGCGATCTCCGGAAGGGCCGGGATGTTCGCTTGATTTTATTCTGCCACTTGCAGCCAGCGATTGGCCAAACCCCAAGCTTGGGCTCCTAAAATAATCGCTGATCCTAAAATAGATCTAAACGGCATGGAGTTCAGATTACACACATTGCAGATTCCTAGGAGGAACACACCCATCCCCCTCCCAACTCATCCTGCCAGGTTTGTATTGCAGAGAGTCGCTTCATGTGTTCATGTAAGCATGCATTGCACACCGTTTCATGGAGTCTCTTTAAAAAACATTCATTGGCTGAATTGTCAATAACATTTGTGCAAGCCGATGTTCTGTCAGAAAAGCGCCACCTATCAGATTCTGCTACCGGAAGTGACGTACAGAGGAGAGCTGGGCCAGGGGGCCAATTGCCCCGCTGGGCCACTCTAATGCCCTATAAAAAGGCTGCAGCACTTCTGCCATAGACATGCCCAAAGGATTCCTGGTGAAGAAAAGTAAAAAGTCCCTACTGCTGACCTACTGAGTGCGGGACGAAGACAAGGACAGAGCGCAGACCCCACCCCCCCCCCCCCCCCCACCAGCATGGATGGTGTAAGCTGTGTCTGAGCAGAGGCCAGTTCCTTGCCCCACTGGAGACTCTCCTCCTCTGCCCATTCCTGACCGAGCTGTCCCAACTCCCCCAAAACAGCCCCCTGCTGGCCAGGTCGGGAATCCAAATTCGGTCGGTGAGTAGAGAGTACCTGGAGTGGAGCTTCAGCCTGGAATGGGGGTCAGGAGGAGGCCCAGGAAGAGGGAGAGCAGGAGGGGGGCCGAGTCGCTGCACCATGGGCCTCTGGTTTGTACTTGCCCCCTGGGCCGAAATTTGCCAGTCACCCCCTGGTGACGTACAGACCAGACCAACTTATTGCGCAGGCGCCATGCGTTCCAACATGGCCGCTATGTGTTCCAATGAGTTTCCTAATGTGACAGAATACGAGGCAGTGGCGGACATCTTCTTACACCCAGGAAAGTCTTGAATTTTACATTTATTTTAGCCGTAAACTCACCTTGTAGACTAAACTAGACTATTTCACTATATATTCAGTTTGTCGCTGAGCAGTGTGGGATGTACCAAGATGGCCGTCGCTGCGCAGTGCAGGGTGTACCAAGATGGCCGTCGCTGCGCAGTGCAGGGTGTACCAAGATGGCCGTCGCTGAGGAGTGTGGGGTGTACCAAGATGGCTGTCGCTGAGCAGTGCAGGGTGTACCAAGATGGCCGTCACTGAGCAGTGTGGGGTGTACCAAGGTGGCCGTTGCTGCACAGTGTGGGGTGTACCAAGGTGGCCATCGCTGAGCAGTGCAGGGTGTACCAAGATGGCTGTCGCTGAGCAGTGCAGGGTGTACCAAGATGGCCATTGCTGAGCAGTGCAGGGTGTACCAAGATGGCTGTCGCTGACCAGTGCAGGGTGTACCAAGATGGCCGTCACTGAGCAGTGCGGGGTGTACCAAGGTGGCCGTTGCTGCACAGTGTGGGGTGTACCAAGATGGCCATCGCTGAGCAGTGCAGGGTGTACCAAGATGGCTGTCGCTGAGCAGTGCAGGGTGTACCAAGATGGCCATCGCTGAGCAGTGCAGGGTGTACCAAGATGGCCATTGCTGAGCAGTGCGGGGTGTACCAAGATGGTCGTCGCTGCACAGTGCAGGGTGTACCAAGATGGCTGTCGCTGAGCAGTGCAGGGTGTACCAAGGTGACTGTTGCTGAGCAGTGTGGGGTGTACCAAGATGGCCGTCGCTGAGCAGTACAGGGTGTACCAAGATGGCTGTCGCTGAGCAGTGTGGGGTGTACCAAGATGGCCATCGCTGAGCAGTGCGGGGTGTAAGTGTAATGCTGTGATTCAGTCTATAAGGTGAGTTTACTGCTAAAATAAATGTAAAATTCAAGACTTGCGTGGGTGTAAGAAGATGTCCGCCGCTGCTTCATGTTCTGTCACATTAGGAAACCTCGTGGAATGCATAGCGGCCATGTTGGATCTCATGGCGCATGCGCAGTAAGGTGTTCTCGTCTGTACGTCACTTCCAGTAGCAGAATCTTACTGTTGCCTGGGAACCAGAGGTGACGTCAGATGTCGCTCCGGTCCTCCAAGGGCATAGAGGTAAGTGGTGGCCATCTTGGCCTCACTCTTCTCCATACCCAGCTACAGCCAGCATCGGATCGCTCCCGGGCTTCACCCATGGGTCAGGTAAGCCCGGGAAAGACCGGGAAGAGTGATCGAGTGGCGAATCCGCCCTTGGGACCACTTTTTTGTGAAAGAGAATCAGCAATAGTAAAAATAAAAAAAATACCGGGGTTATGGCAGCCCTAAAACCGGTATTAGATGTTAAAATTATGTATTTTTTACTATGGGCCAGTCTTCAAACTTTATCATTACCTCCATCTAGTGGCCAATGCAGTATAGCTTTCTAAAATACCTCAATGAGGAAATAGAACACATTTTGGCCACTAGATGGTGCTGAGGATACAGTGAGAAAAAAAGTATTTGACCCCCCTGCTGATTTTGTACGTTTGCCCACTGACAAAGAAATGATCAGTCTATAATTTTATTGGTCGGTTTAACAAAAATATCCAGAAAAACACATTTAAAAAAATTATAAATTGAGAATGAGGTCAAGATGGCCACCCAGGCTATAGTAAATATATATATATATATTTTTTAGAGCAAAAGTTAAAAAAAAAGGTAAACGAGAGATGTGAGGTCTTTTTGACCCCAGATCTCTCAAATAAAGAGGAGCTGTCCTGCTTATTTCTATTACAAGGGATGTTAACATTCATTGTAATAGGAATAAAAGTGATTAAAATAAAAATAAAGTGACAGTGTAAAAATAAAGAGGAAAAAAATGCTCACGCGCAAAACTTGACGCATGTGTAAGTCATATATGTAAGCGATGTTCAAACCACACATGTGAGGTATCATGAGAGCAATAATTCTAGCACTAGACCTCCGCTTTAACTCTAAACTGGTAACCTGTAAAGAGGTTTAAAGTGTCGCCTATGGAGATTTTTAGTACCATAGTTTGTTGTGCGCAATTTTAAACCGTGACATGTTGGGTATCTTTTTACTCGGTGTAACATTATCCTTCACATTATGCAAAAAATTAGGGTAAATATTGTGGTTTGTTTTATTTATTTTTTATTCATTAAGTAGTATTTTTTTCAAAAAAATTGAGTTTGAAAGGCCGCTGCGCAAATACAGTGTGACATTGAATATTGCAATGACCGCCATTTTATTTTCCAGGGTTTCTGCTAAAATATATATATTTACAGTGCCTTGAAAAAGTATTCACACCCTTTGAAATTTCCCACATTCTCTCATGTTACAACCAAAATGTATTTTATTGGGATTTTATGTGATAGACCGACACAAAGTGGCCATAATTGAGAAGTGGAAGGAAAATGATAAATGATACAAATAAATCTGTGAAAAGTGTGGCTGCATTTGTATTCACCCCCCTTTACTCTGATACCCCTAACTAAAATCTAGAGGAACCAATTGCCTTCAGAAGTCACCTAATTAGTAAATAGAGTCCCCCCGTGTGTCATTTAATCTCAGTATTAATACAGCTGTTCTGTGAAGCCCTCAGAGGTTTGTTAGAGAACCTTAGTGAACAAACAGCATCATGAAGGCCAAGGAACACACCAGACAGGTCAGAGATAAAGTTGTGGAGAAGTGTAAAGCAGGGTTAGGTTATAAATAAATCTCCCAAGCTTTGACCATCTCACGGAGCGCTGATCAATCCATCATGGGAAAATGGAAAGAGTATGGCACAACTGCAACCCTACCAAGACATGGCCGTCCACCTAAACTGACCAGTCGGGCCCCTACCAAGACATGGCCGTCCACCTAAACTGACCAGTCAGGCCCCTACCAAGACATGGCCGCCCACCTAAACTGACCAGCCGGGCCCCTACCAAGACATGGCCGTCTACCTAAACTGACCAGTCAGGCCCCTACCAAGACATGGCCGCCCACCTAAACTGACCAGCCAGGCCCCTACCAAGACATGGCCGCCCACCTAAACTGACCAGTCAGGCCCCTACCAAGACATGGCCGCCCACCTAAACTGACCAGCCGGGCCCCTACCAAGACATGGCCGTCTACCTAAACTGACCGACCGGGCAAGGAGAGCATTCATCAGAGAAGCAGCCAAGAGGCCCATGGGAATTCTGGAGGAGCTGCAGAGATCCACAGCTCAGGTGGGAGAATCTGTCCACAGGACAACTATTAGTCGTCACTCCACAAATCTGCCCTTTATGGAAGAGTGAGAAGAAGAAAGCCATTGGTGGAAGAAAGCCATAAGAAGTCCTGTTTGCAGTTTGGGAGAAGCCATGTGGGGGACACAGCAAACATGTGGGGGGAGGAGCTCTGCTCAGAGGAGACCAAAATTCAACTTTTTGGCCTAAAAGCAAAACGCTCTGTGTGGGGGAAAACTAACACTGCACATCACCCTGAACACACCATCCCCACTGTGAAACATGGTGGTGGCAGCATCATGGTGTGGGGATGCTTTTCTTCAGCAGGGACAGGGAAGCTGGTCAGAGTTGATGGGAAGATGGATGGAGACAAATACAGGGCAATCTTAGAAGAAAAGACTTGAGACTGGGGCGGAGGTTCAACTTCCAGCAGGACAACGACCCGAAACATCCAGCCAGAGCTACAATGGAATGGTTTCATGTGTTAGAATGGCCCAGTCACAGTCCAGACCTAAATCACATTGAGAATCTGTGGAAAGACTTGAAAATTGCTGTTCACAGACGCTCTCCATCCAATCTGACAGAGCTTGAGATATTCTGCAAAGAAGAATGGGCAGAAATGTCCTCTCTAGATGTGCAAAGCTGGTAGAGACATCCCCAAAAAGACTCCCAGCTGTAATTGCAGGGAAAGGCGGTTCTACAAAGTATTGACTCCGGGGGGTGAATACAAATGCAGCCACACTTTTCACAGATTTATTTGTATCATTTATCATTTTCCTTCCACTTCACAATTATGGCCACTTTGTGTCGGTCTATCACATAAAATCCCAATAAAATACATTTACATTTCTGGGTGTAACATGAGAAAATGTGGGAAATTTCAAGGGGTGTGAATACTTTTTAAAGGCGCTGCATTTTTGGGGGTTCGAAGAAATTTTCTAGCAAAAAATACTGGTTTAAACTTTAAAAAAAAAAAAAGTTCCAGAAAAGGCCGGGTCTTCAATTGGTTAATCTATAAAATAAATTAATATACAGGGAAATTTCAGCCAGCTGCTTCTGACATTCAGCCAATGAGTGTTGTATAAATAGACTCCTATGTGTAAGATAAAGGTTTTATTTACAGCTGAAAAATATTACATTCGCACTTTTAAATGTTGTTGGCGTCTAATCTTGGAAAGTACAGATCTACATGAATAATTTGGGTATCTGGTATTTTTTTTTTTTTTTTTTTGCAATGTATGCATTACCTAGAATAGGGTTTCTCAACCAGGGTTCCTCCTGAGTTTGCTAAGGGTTCCTCATGAGGTTGCTAGGGGTTCCACCGGAGGTTTCTGGGGGTTCCTCCTGAGGTTGCTAGGGGTTCCTCCTGAGGTTGCCAGGGTTCCTCATGAGTTTGCTAGGGGTTCCTCCGGAGGTTTCTAGGGGTTCCTCCTGAGGTTGCTAGGGGTTCCTCCTGAGGTTGCCAGGGTTCCTCATGAGGTTGCTAGGGGTTCCTCCTGAGGTTGCCAGGGTTCCTCTGAGGTTGCTAGGGGTTCCTCCGGGGGTTGCTAGGGGTTCCTCCGGGGGTTGCTAGGGGTTCCTCCTGAGGTTGCTAGGGGTTCCTCCTGAGGTTGCCAGGGTTCCTGCTGAGGTTGCTAGGGGTTCCTCCTGAGGTTGCTAGGGCTTCCTCCTGAGGTTGCCAGGGTTCCTCCTGAGGTGCTAGGGGTTCCTCCTGAGGTTGCCAGGGTTCCTAATGAGGTTGCTAGGGGTTCCTCCTGAGGTTGCTAGAGGTTCCTCCTGAGGATGCTAGGGGTTCCTCCGGGGGTTGCTAGGGGTTCCTCCTGAGGTTGCTAGGGGTTCCTCCTGAGGTTGCCAGGGTTCCTCATGAGGTTGCTAGGGGTTCCTCCTGAGGTTGCTAGGGGTTCCTCCTGAGGTTGCCAGGGTTCCTCATCAGGTTGCTAGGGGTTCCTCCGGGGGTTGCTAGGGGTTCCTCCTGAGGTTGCTAGGGGTTCCTCCTGAGGTTGCTAGGGGTTCCCCCTGAGGTTGCTAGGGGTTCCTCCTGAGGTTGCTAGGAATTCCTCCTGAGGTTGCCAGGGTTCCTCATGAGGTTGCTAGGGGGTTCCTCCTGAGGTTGCTAGGGGGTTCCTCCTGAGGTTGCCAGGGTTCCTCCTGAGGTTGCTAGGGGTTCCTCCTGAGGTTGCTAGGGGTTCCTCCTGAGGTTGCTAGGGGTTACTCCTGAGGTTGGTAGGGGTTCCTCCTGAGGTTTCTAGGGGTTCCTCCTGAGGTTGCTAAGGGTTCCTCCTGAGGTTGCTAGGGATTCCTCCCGAGGTTGCTACGGGTTCCTCCTGAGGTTGGTAGGGATTCCTCCTGAGGTTTCTAGGGGTTCCTCCTGAGGTTGCTAGGGGTTCCTCCTGAGGTTGCTAGGGATTCCTCCCGAGGTTGTTAGGGATTCCTCCTGAGGTTGTTAGGGGTTCCTCCTGAGGTTGCTAGGCGTTCCTTGATCAATGGGCAATTTATTTAAAGGGTTCCTCTGTGTTGAAAAGGTTGAGAAAGGCTGACCTAGAAAATCATTTGTTATGACTTTGTTTTCTCAGGGCAATTCTTCGAGTCCCTTCCCTGAACAGAAACACGGGGGGCGCCACTTTTCCAGTGAATCCACCTACTCCCATTCCTCCGCAGAGGAGTCGCGGCAGGACGCCACCGGCAGCACGCACTCTTCAGGGTGTCGCCCCACGTACAGAGAGCGCCGGTCTTGGCAAGATTTAATAGAAACTCCCCTGACCAGTTCCGGCCTTCACTTCTTGCAGACGGTGCCCACTGATTCGGAACATGTGGCGGGCAGGATGGGGATGTCACCAGAAAGGCGCAAGCAAGCCACGCTACCGGTCCAGAGGCGCCATAACCATGAAAAAGATGGGCCCTTCCCCCTAGCAGAGTGTCCGAGGAGTCACACGGCGCACGCCCGAACGCAAAAACAGCGCAGCCAAAGCTTGCCGAGGAACAGGGATGGGAGGGGGAAGAACCGAGGGAATAATACCAATACAGAACCTTTAGAGGAAAAGATGGAAGATGAGTTACCGAAGAGGAAGCACAGCAGTTCCAGTAGAGAAGGTAAAAATGAACGAAGGCGACTTTTACTTTGTCACTATTTGAAAAAAAAATGTCTAATGTATTTCCTTCTTCACCATAAGATTTTGGAGGGTGTGTGTGGGAGTTGTTTTCATATATGAGGTCAGGTACTGATGATGGATGAGAAGACTTGACTTGCAGTATGAATCCCAATTCATCCCAAAGGTGCTCAGTAGGGGTTGAGGTCAGGGCTCTGTGCAGGACACTCGAGTTCCTCCACACCAAACTGGTCACGCATGTCTTTATAAAGCTGACCCAACTTGGTCCACCCATGTCTTTATGAAGCTAGTCCACCCATGTCTTTATGGAGCTGGTCCACCCATGTCTTTATGGAGCTGGTCCAAACTGGTCCACCCATGTCTTTATGAAGCTAGTCCACCCATGTCTTTATGGAGCTGGTCCAAACTGGTCCACCCATGTCTTTAGGAAGCTAGTCCACCCATGTCTTTATGGAGCTAGACCAAACTGGTTAAGCCAGGTCTTTATGGAGCTAGTCCAAACTTGTCCACCCATGTCTTTATGGAGCTGGTCCACCTATGTCTTTTTGGAGCAGATCCAAACTGGTCCATCCATGTCTTTATGGAGCTGGTTCAAACTGGTGAACTCATGTAGTTACAGAGCTGGTCCAAACTGGTCACCCATGTCTTTATGAAGCCCCTCCAAACTGGTCAACCCATATCTTTTATGGAGCTAGTCCAAACTAGTCCACCCATGTCTTTATGAAGCTGGTTCACCTATGTCTTTATGGAGCTGGTCCAAACTGGTCAACTCATGTCTTTATGGAGCTGGTCCAAACTGGTCAACTCATGTCTTTATGGAGCTGGTCCAAACTGGTCAACTCATGTCTTTATGGAGCTGGTCCAAACTGATCCACCCATGTCTTTATGGAGCTGGTCCAAACTGATCCACCCATGTCTTTATGAAGATGGCTCCACTCTTCTGGGAAGGCTTCACAAAAGTCTGGAGGCTATGTGTGGGAATTGTACTCATGTTGGATGAGAAGACCTGTGAGGTCAGGGCTCTGTGCAGGACACTAGAGTTCCTCCACACCAAACTGGTCAACCCATGTCTTGGCGCTGGCTTAGTACACAGGGGCACAGTCATGATGGGACAGAAAAGGGTCTTCACCAAACTGTTATGGAAAAGTACAATCATTTAGAATGTCTTTGTATGATGGAGTATTACAAGCACCCTTCACTGGGGACACCTGAACTCCATAATTTGGAGGGTCGCCCACATATTTCTGTCCACAAAGTAGGTGTCAGGGTCAGATGCCCAAAAACATGATATAAGCTTTGTTGAGCGGCCTCTTGAGACATGCGAGAGTAGACAATAAAATTCTGCATCTGTTCCAGACAGTAAGAACGATAACCGGTCCAGCACAGATGGCCTGGAGGAGCTCTACAAGACCCTGGAACAAGCCAGCCTGTCTGCCTTTGGTGAGCAGCGACTTTCCACCAAGCAGGAGTTCAGGAGATCATTTATTAAAAGATGCAACGACCCCATCGTCAATGATAAGCTGCACCGCATCCGAGCACTGAAAAGCACTTTAAAAGTGAGTAATAAAGAATGGAGTAGAGGTTTTTTTGTCACAGATTGAAGTTCTTTTGTTGATTCTGTAACATTTATAAATGTTTTGTAACAAATTTATATTCTGGAAAAAAAAATAATTTCTATAATTAAATTCCTTATACAGTGCATTGCGAAAGTATTCGGCCCCCTTGAACTTTTCGACCTTTTGCCACATTTCAGGCTTCAAACATAAAGATATAAAACTGTAATTTTTTGTGAAGAATCAACAACAAGTGGGACACAATCATGAAGTGGAACGAAATTTATTGGATATTTCAAACTTTGTTAACAAATATAAAAACTGAAAAATTGGGCGTGCAAAATTATTCAGCCCCTTTACTTTCAGTGCAGCAAACTCTCTCCAGAAGTTCTGTGAGGATCTCTGAATGATCCAATGTTGACCTAAATGACTAATGATGATAAATAGAATCCACCTGTGTGTAATCAAGTCTCTGTATAAATGCACCTGCACTGTGATAGTCTCAGAGGTCCGTTTAAAGCGCAGAGAGCATCATGAAGAACAAGGAATACACCAGGCAGGTCCGAGATACTGTTGTGAAGAAGTTTAAAGCCGGATTTGGATACAAAAAGATTTCCCAAACTTTAAACATCCCAAGGAGCGCTGTGCAAGCGATAATATTGAAATGGAAGGAGTATCAGACCACTGCAAATCTACGAAGACCTGGCCGTCCCTCTAAACTTTCAGCTCATACAAGGAGAAGACTGATCAGAGATGCAGCCAAGAGGCCCATGATCACTCTGGATGAACTGCAGAGATCTACAGCTGAGGTGGGAGACTCTGTCCATAGGACAACAATCAGTCGTATACTGCACAAATCTGCCCTTTATGGAAGAGTGGCAGGAAGAAAGCCATTTCTTAAAGATATCCATAAAAAGTGTCATTTAAAGTTTACCACAAGCCACCTGGGAGACACCAAACATGTGGAAGAAGGGGCTCTGCTCAGATGAAACCAAAATCAAACTTTTTGGCAACAAGGCAAAACGTTATGTTTGGCGTAAAAGCAACACAGCTCATCACCCTGAACACACCATCCCCCACTGTCAAACATGGTGGTGGCAGCATCATGGTTTGGGCTGCTTTTCTTCAGCAGGGACAGGGAAGATGGTTAAAATTGATGGGAAGATGGATGGAGCCAAATACAGGACCATTCTGGAAGAAAACCTGATGGAGTCTGCAAAAGACCTGAGACTGGGACGGAGATTTGTCTTCCAACAAGACAATGATCCAAAACATAAAGCAAAATCTACAATGGAATGGTTCACAAATAAACATATCCAGGTGTTAGAATGGCCAAGTCAAAGTCCAGACCTGAATCCAATCGAGAATCTGTGGAAAGAACTGAAAACTGCTGTTCACAAACGCTCTCCATCCAACCTCACTGAGCTCGAGCTGTTTTGCAAGGAGGAATGGGCAAAAATTTCAGTCTCTCGATGTGCAAAACTGATGGAGACATACCCCAAGCGACTTACAGCTGTAATCGCAGCAAAAGGTGGCGCTACAAAGTATTAACTTAATGGGGGCTGAATAATTTTGCACGCCCAATTTTTCAGTTTTTTATTTGTTAACAAAGTTTGAAATATCCAATAAATTTCGTTCCACTTCATGATTGTGTCCTACTTGTTGATTCTTCACAAAAAATTACAGTTTTATATCTTTATGTTTCAAGCCTAAAATGTGGCAAAAGGTCAAAAAGTTCAAGGGGGCCGAATACTTTCGCAAGGCACTGTAGTTTTCTAACAGGTCCTTTATCTGCTCCTGTCTGTGTTGTAGCCTCTTCTGTGTTCTCTTCTACCCTTCTTGTAGGTTCTTCTGTGGATTCTTTGTAGCTTACTCTGGTTTGTCTGTAGCTCCTTTATCCATTCAATAACCTCTTTGTTTCCATCTGTAGCGCCTTCCGTTCCTCATACTCTTGGGTCTGTTATGTGACTTCTGGCACCTCATTTGTGGCGTATTCTTCTTCTTTGTGTAGCGTTCTCTGTCTTTTCTGTAACCTTCCTATCCCTTTATGTAGCTTCTTCTGCAGCCTAGTTTGTCCCTCACCTTCTTCTCTCTCCTCTGTAACCTCTTTCCGAAGCTTTTGATGTCATTTCTGAAGGTTTTTCTATCGTTTGTGAAGGTTCCTCAGCTTCTTTTGTAACTCCGTTATCGTTTATTAACCCCTTCTTTCCCATAGCTTCTTTCCTATAGCTTCTTCTACCCCTCATGTATGTTCTTCAGGCCCTTATAACTGGTATTTAAAGTTATTCTACGTAGTTACATATTCAAGTTAAATAAAGACGCAAGTCCATCTAGTTCAACCAATAAAAGGGGAAAAATAATACATATATATATATACAGTGCAACCGGAAAGTATTCACAGTGCTTCACTTCCTCCACATTTTGTTATGTTACAGCCTTATTCCAAAATGGATTAAATTCATTATTTTCCTCAAAATTCTACAAACCCCTCCCCCATAATGACAAAATGAGAGAAGTTTGTTTGAAATCTTTGCAAATTTGTTAAAAAATAGGGGAAAAAATCCCATGTACATAAGTATTCACACCCTTTGCCATGACACTCAGAATTGAGCTCAGGTGCATCCTGTTTCCTCTGATCATCCTTGAGATATTACTATAACTTAATTGGAGTCCACAAGTGGTAAATTCAGTTAATTTGACATGATTTTGAAAGGCACACACCTGTCTATAGAAGGTCCCACAGGTAACAGTGCATGTCAGAGCACAAACCAAGCCATGAAAGTCCAAGGAATTGTCTGTAGACCTCAGAGACAGGATTGTATGGAGGCACAGATCGGGGGAAGGGTACAGAAACATTTCTGCAGCATTGAAGGTCCCAATGAGCACAGTGGCCTCCATCATCTGTAAATGGAAGAAGTTTGGAACCACCAGGACTCTTCTTAGAGCGGCCGCCCGGCCAAACTGAGCAATCAGGGGAGGGGGGCCTTAGTCAGGGAGGTGACCAAGAACCCAATGGTCACTCTGACAGAGCTCCAGCATTTCTCTGTGGAGAGAGGAGAACCTTCCAGAAGAACAATCATCTCTGCAGCACTCCACCAATCAGGCCTGTATGGGTGTGGCCAGACGGAAGCCAGTCCTCAGTAAAAGTCACATGACAGCCCGCCTGGAGTTTATGAAAAGGCACCTGAAGGACTCTCAGACCATGAGAAACAAAATTCTCTGCTCTGATGAAACAAAATTGAACTCTTTGGCCTGAATGGCAAGCGTCATGTCTGGAGGAAACCAGGCACCGCTCATCACCTGGCCAATACCATCCCTACTGTGAAGCATGGTGGTGGCAGTATCATGCTGTGGGGATGTTTTTCAGTGGCAGGAACTGGGAGACTAGTCAGGATGGAGGGAAAGATGAATGCAGCAATGTACAGAGACATCCTTGATGAAAACCTCCTCCAGAGCACTCTGTACCTCAGACTGGGGCGAAGGTTCATCTTCCAACAGGACAACGACCCTAAGCACACAGCCAAGATAACAAAGGAGCGGCTAAGGGACAACTCTGTGAATGTCCTTGAGTGGCCCAGCCAGAGCCCAGACTTGAACCCGATTGAACATCTCTGGAGAGATCTGAAAATGGCTGTGCACCGACCCTCCCCCATCCAACCTGATGGAGCTTGAGAGGTCCTGCAAAGAAGAATGGGAGAAACTGCCCAAAAATAGGAGTGCCAAGCTTGTAGCATCATACTCAGAAATACTGGAGGCTGGAATTGGTGCCAAAGGAGCTTCACCAAAGTATTGAGCAAAGGGTGTGAATACTTATGTACATGGGATTTATTCCTTTTTTATTTTTAATAAATTTCCACAGATTTCCAACAAACTTCTCTCACGTTGTCATTATGGGGGAGGGGTTTGTAGAATTTTGGGGAAAATAATGAATGGAATCCATTTTGGAATAAGGCTGTAACATAACAAAATGTGGAAAAATGAAGGGTTGTGAATACTTTCCGGAGGCGCTGTGTATATATACAAAATCCAATATTAGCCCCTTTATGCTGACAGTATGCAAATATGCGGCTTCCCTGGACTGGGTTTTTGCCGTGGGGCCGCATATTTTGGGTATCTCCCTTTGTGCTGGGAGCGCTGGCCCAGCACAGAGACCGGGGTCTCACCGAGAGCTCCAAAGATTAGGACCCGGAACATGTGATTCCGGGTCACCTGATCGCTGTGATAGCCTCTGATTGGCCGCCCCCCCAGTCTTCTATCTCTGTGAATTGATGAGAGAGTTACTTTGTATCTTTCTCTGTCCTTGCAGAGATAGTAAAAAAAAAGTGTGTATAGAAAAACAAAATAACAACAATAATAATTTAAAAAAAAATACATAGATCAAGGATTGATCTAAGTCAGCCCCAGGGTTAGTGTATGGGTCAAAGGTCAGGGTCAGTATTTTTTGGACCTTTTTTTTTTTTTTTTTTTTTTTAACCACTTCTGGACCGGAAGGTTTTTCCCCCTTACTGACCAGGTCATATTTTGCGATTCGGCACTGCGTTATTTTAACTTACAATTGCGCAGTCGTGCGACGCTGTACCCAAATAAAATTGATGTATTTTTTTCCCACAAATAGAGTTTTCTTTTGGTGGTATTTGATTACCTGTACGATTTATTTTTTATTTTTTGTGCTATAAACAAAAAAAAGAGCGACAATTCTGAAACAAAAACAATATTTTTTACATTCTGCTATAAAACATTCCCAAAAAAAAATATAAAAATCTAATTTTTTTAACATTTTAGGCCAATTTGTTTTCTGCTACATATTTTTGGTAAAGAAAATCACAATAATTTTTAAATCATTTTTATTTTATTTTATTTATTTTGTTACTAGTAAAGGTGGCGATCTGCGATTTTTAGCGGGACTGCGATATTGCGGCGGACAGATCGGACCCCTGACTGACATTTTTTATACTTTTGGGGGTACCAGTGACATTACTACAGTAATCAGTGCTAAAAATATGCATTGTTACTGTAAAAATGACACTGGCATGGAAGGGGTTAACACTATTGGTGATCAAGGGGTTAAATGTGTACCTAGGGGAGTGATTCTAACTGTGAGGGGGCGTGGCTTGTGAAATTACCAAAGAGACCTGTGTTCCTATATAGAAGGCGCTCTGTGATCATTCCAGAGTGAAGAACGGTCAGCTGTGTTTACAAACTCGACCGTCCTCTCTCAGCGGGGAACGATAGCAGGTGCCAGGTGGCAAGCAGAGCCACCTAACCTGTGCATTGGAGTCCCCGCTGCCGAGTGGGAGTGGTAGCGCGGCGGCACACGCTCACCCCCTAGCTCCAGGCACGCGACCGACGTAGGTCTGCTCAGGAGGGCCGCACTCCTGCAGTAAATAGGCGGCGGGCGGGCGGGAAGCGGTTAATTAGTACCATTGTCAGTGTCGGTGTATTTTAGGCAAGATAAAAAAAAAGCAAAATGCGCGCCGTTGTTTCTGGGCCGTACTTCGGATACAAACAACTGCTAACCTACACATATGGGGTGTCACTGCGAACGCCAGGAGCGGGAGAATTTATTTTGGATCGTTCTTTGGTGGTGGGTTATGGTAGCAGTGAGTGAAAGCCCAATTTGTCCACTCCCCAAATTATCACTGACTGTGGAAAGTTTTGCATTTCATTTGGAAATCAAGGTCCCAGAGTCTGGAGGAGGAGTGGAGAGGCCCATCAGTGCAGCCTCATCACTGCCCATCAGTGAAGGAGAAAAATTACAAATTTACAACATTTTATAACACAAAGTAAGAAAAATGCTTTTTTTCTATCACAATTTTCAAACTTTTTTTCGTTTGTTTAGCAAAAAATAAAACCCCCCAGTGGCGACTAAATGCCACCAAAAGAAGGTTTTATCTGTCCCAAAAAAATGACAAAAATGTCATATGGGTACAGTGTTGCATGACCGCGCAATTGTCATTCAAAGTGCGACAGCTGAGAATTGGCCTGGGCAGGAAGGGGAGGAAAGTGCCTGGCAGAGGCGTAACTAGAACCTTCAGGGCCCCGGTGCGAGAAACCATGAAGGGCCCCCCCCGGACCCCTGGCCGGGGCCCATCCCTTTAAGCCTGGGACTCTTCCCACTGATCCTGGGGCCCTTTACTCTCGTTGCAGGGCCCTTTATTACGGTCCCACAGCGGGACCCTTTCACAAGTTCTGCAGTGGGCCCCCTTCCTGCCATCTTGGGCCCTCCCCACAGTGGTGGAATGCCAGGGCCCGGTCGCAAATGTGACCTTTGCGATCCTGGAAGCTCCCCCACTGATGTCAGTAGTTTTTATTTTTTTGGTATTTTAATTGTATTATTTTTTATCATTTTATTTTTTTCCAATGTCACTGACTATGACTCTGCCCATTCAGAAAAGGAAGGAGCTGGTAAATTACATATTTACCGACCCCTTCCTGGTTCTCTTTTGTGACATCCCCTGCAGCAGCCGGCAGGAGAGGGAAGGGAGGACAGTGGCGGGGGGGGGGGGGGGACCAGGGGAGCACACAGGGGCCCAGAGACAGCAGAACACAGGAGAGGGGAGGGTGCACAGTGGGGGGGGGGGGACCAGGGGAGCACACAGGGGCCCAGAGACAGCAGAACACAGGAGAGGGGAGGGTGCACAGTGGGGGCGGGGACCAGGGGAGCACACAGGGGCCCAGAGACAGCAGAACACAGGAGAGGGGAGGGAGCACAGTAGGGGGGGGGCAGGGGAGCACACAGGGGCTCAGAGACAGCAGAGCACAGGAGAGGGGAGGGGGCACAGTAGGGGGGGGGCCAGGGGAGCACACAGGGGCTCAGAGACAGCAGAACACAGGAGAGGGGAGGGAGCACAGTAGGGGGGGGGGGCCAGGGGAGCACACAGGGGCCCAGAGACAGCAGAACACAGGAGAGGGGAGGGAGCACAGTAGGGGGGGCCAGGGGAGCACACAGGGGCCCAGAGACAGCAGAACACAGGAGAGGGGAGGGAGCACAGTAGGGGGGGGGCCAGGGGAGCACACAGGGGCCCAGATACAGCAGAACACAGGAGAGGGGAGGGAGCACAGTAGGGGGGGGGGACCAGGGGAGCACACAGGGGCTTAGAGAAAGCAGAACACAGGAGAGGGGAGGGTGCACAGTGGGGGCGGGGACCAGGGGAGCACACAGGGGCCCAGAGACAGCAGAACACAGGAGAGGGGGGGGCAGTGGAGCACACAGGGGCCCAGAGACAGCAGAACACTGGAGAGGGGAGGGGGCACAGTAGGGGGGGCAGGGGGGCACACAGGAGCCCAGAGACAGCAGAACAGAAGTGAACTGGATAGGAGGAGTGGCGGGGGCAGCGTACAGAGGAACCAATCTCCTCCATTTCCCTCCTACAGCTACAGAAGGAAAAAGGAGGACAGTGATTTCTCTACATGCTGCCCCCACCGCCCCTCCTATCCAGGTGTACAGGGGAGCCACACGGGCCCCCTGGAGCATGGGGCCCGGTTGCAATTTCAACCCCTGTAGTTACGCCCCTAGTGCCTGGTAGGCAAGTGGTTCCACCTCCATAATCCCCAAGGAAGTTCTAATCATGGGCATCTAATCTGGATTCCTGGTTTTTAAAGTGGTGGTTCCATTGGAATCAATCTAAGTTTTCTTGTTCAAAAATGTTGAAAAACTCAATAATTTTTACAGCGGGATTTACTATTTCATGACTGTAGGGTCACATGTTCTGTAATCAATCCAAATTAAACTCTCATGTGTGATTATGGTTTGGATGACTATTAGAGCTTCCTAACTAAATATTCCTTTTACTCCTTTATCACGCAGGCAAAGGAAGGAGACCTCTCCGTCATAAACTGCCTCTTAGACGACCCGACTTTCTCATCCAAGAAGTTCAGAGACTGGAAACAAAAAAACTTTGAGTTTTTCATGGATATTTGTGAGTACAGCGGAACCCTGAAACCTCAGAACGGTGCCACCGAACTGGCCACGCCGGCACCCCAGCTCACACACACGCACTCCTTTATTGAAACGCACGTCTGATCGGGGGAGCCACGCGGGGGATGGAACATCCGCTAGGTGCCCTGGAAGAAAAACACTGTAATATTTGTACATAATGTAAGGAAAACAGATTGTAAATAGATTGGATACCAGAATAGTGCCACAGGATGCCTACGACATTGCATGAGCAAGCCAGTATTATTATTATTTCTTAAAGTATTTTACTTTTGTGGTACGTACCGAGGTCTGCATCCCTCAGAAATCCACCCAAAGAAAGGAACACCCTGCATCAGAAGTCTTCAAGGAGGTCAGGCAAGGAAGGTGTTCTCCCTTTTTTGAATTATGAAGGTTTTCGGGGGTATTTTTGGATGGGTGATGTCAAGCCAATTCTGTACGTGGCTTTAAATGGGTTAGTTTGTGGAAGGAGTTGTCTACATCAGTGGTCTCCAAACTGTTGCCTGGGGGCTAGATATGGCCATTTGGTTGTCTTTATTTGGCCCTTGGGGCGCTATTCCTCCAACTGACACCTTCGAGGTGGGCACTTTTCCTCCCTCTAAAAACCAACATTTTGCATTGGTTTACTTCCACTGACCCCTAAAACATGAAGGACAGTAAAGTGGACCTTTGTTTAGAAGGTTTGGAAACTTCTGGTCTAGATACTCAAAAATTCTAGATTAGGCTTTGCTTTAGAGTTGGGGCAGTTTTTTTTTTTTAATCTCTTTTTATTAAATTTTATAACCAACAAATCATACAAACATAAAAAATAACCATCACAATATCAAAGTCTATACTCTATATTTTTTTTTCTTTCTCTTTTTTCTTTCTCTTTTTTTTTTTTTTCTCTTTTTCTTTTTCCATTATAGAGTATAGAGTAGAGTATAGAGTTGGGGCAGTTTTTTTTTAATCTCTTTTCATTAAATTTGATAACCAACAAATCATACAAACATAAAAAATAACAATCACAATATCAAAGTCTATACTCTATACTTTTTTTTTTTTTCTTTCTCTTTTTTTTCTCTTTTTCTTTTTCCATTATAGAGTATAGAGTTGGGGCAGTTTTTTTTTTTAATCTCTTTTTATCAAATTTTATCACAATATCAAAGTCTATACTCTATACTTTTTTTTTTTTTTTTCCTTTCTCTTTTTTTTTTTTTTCTCTTTCTTTTTCCATTATAGAGTATAGAGTTTGGGCAGTTTTGAGAAGTTTGCAGTTCCGAAATGATCTGAAATGATCAACTGATTTCAAAAAATGCTCACGAATGAGCCAATACTAATTTTCCTTGGCCAGAACCAAAAAAAAGTGAAAATTGTAGGCGGCATCACCAAATTATTGGCATCTGCAACCATAAAAACTGCATTTTTTTTATTGAATCCAGGCATTGGTACCATTGTGGCAGTCTCAGATGATGTTTAATAGGTGAGCCTGTCATAGATAACCCTTCCACATCTAGCCTGCTTGCGTTGCTATGGAAACAGCCAATATGGATGTTTACAGGTTGAGTTGGCCTTCCAAAATACACCAAAACCTTCCTGATTGGAAAAAAATAAGTACATCCCTTCCTACCTCCTACTTTACAGCATTATGATTACCATTATATTAAAGGTGAATTTCAAAGAGCATCCTTCTCCAGCTCAGCGCGAAGATGGCCCGTTTTTAGGTGGTAACGTTATTGCCAATGCCATTCGCCAGGAAGTGATGACGTCATTAGGAGATGATGGCATTGACCCCCCGTTCTCACCTTTGCACTTTGGTGTTCATTTCAATACAGGGCAAAGCATGTTGATAATTTAATACCCTGCAGTCTGTAAAGTAGTTCTTTGCTCTGCTGGGCCCAGATGTAGGAACAATGTCATTGCTAGCACAATATGATGTCATAAAATGCAGAGCTGGGAAAAGGGGTAGGCCGAAGGGGCGTAGTGCTTAAGGGTGCTCCAGCATGCCCGCTCTCCACCCCATCTACCCACAGATGACACGAAAAACACACCTTGCATGCTCAAATACACAACTGGCCAGTGCACACTCCATGCCAACCACGGGCAGCCAGAGAAAGGTAACAGAGAATGGGCGCAGGGTATGGGTATGCCCATTCTACGACACCCATTGGGAGTGGGGTGCAGCTCCGCATCCTTGCCCCAGGAGCTGGATGAAACTGTCCCAGTACTTCATAAAAGGGGAAGTGAGGTCACCTCTTGCATCTATAGTAATTCTTTAAAATATATTTAAGGGGTTCAGGGGTGCGCTATGTACAGAGTGCAGAGTTGAGAATTATGCTGAGTGCAGGGTTCAGTGGTGCGCTGTGTACAGAGCTCAGGGGATGCGCTATGTACAAAATGCAGATTTCAGGGGTACACGGTATACAGATTGCAGGGTTCAGGGGTGCACTAGGTACAAAGTGCAGTGTTCAGGGGTACGCGGTGTACAGAGTGCAAGGTTCAGGGGTGCACTGGGTACAAAGTGCATGGTTCAGGGGTGCACTGGTTACAAAGTGCAGAGTTCAGGGGTGCGCTGTGTACAGAGTGCAGAGTTCAGGGGTACATGGTGTACAGAGTGCAGGGTTCAGGGGTGCACTGGGTACAAAGTGCAGGGTTCAGGGGTGCACTGGGTACAAAGTGCAGAGTTCAGGGGTACGGGGTGTACAGAGTGCAGGATTCAGGGGTGTGTGGTGTACAGAGTTCAGGGGTGCACTGGTTACAAAGTGCAGAGTTCAGGGGTACGTGGTGTACAGAGTGCAGGGTTCAGGGGTGCACTGGGTACAAAGTGCAGGGTTCAGGGGTGCACTGGTTACAAAGTGCAGAGTTCAGGGGTACGGGGTGTACAGAGTGCAGGGTTCAGGGGTGTGTGGTGTACAGAGTGCAGAGTTTTGGGGTGCACTGGTTACAGAGTGCAGAGTTTAGGGGTGCACTGTGTACAGAGTGCAGAGTTCAGGGGTTGGTTGTGTACAGAGTGCAGTGTTGAGGAGTGTGCTACATACAAAGTGCAGGGTTTAGAGGTGTGCTATGCACAGTGTGCAGCTCTCTTTCACATGCCATTCACATCTCACTTTCACCTCTCCCCCTGGGTGCATTTAATGGCCTTGCGGGCTGGATTAGGCCCACAGGCCTTGTGTTTGACACAAGTTACATAGAAGCTCTGGGTTTCTCCAAGGGTTCTCCAGTGCAAAGATCCGAACGGGGACTAAACCCACCACATGGTTTCTTCCTCGCTGTGCAGGACATAGATGCTCTGAGATTCTGACCTTCAGGCCATTTTATATATTTAGATATGCAAACATTCAGGAAGTGCATCTTTGTATATAAAATGATGGAATATAGAGATAACCTTCACTATGTCCCCTCTCATGCCCATGTAGCAGTTATAAGAGCATTCTCATAAGTCTCATAAGAGACTTTATTTTATCATGAAATTCCTAAGAAGAAGAGAAGAAGGAGAGGTTCCGGGAGGACCAGTCGGGGCTCAGCCTCCTTAGTGCCTTAAGACGTTTATTGGGCATCCTGCAAACAGCGGCTTTCCAAACTGCGCTCAGAACGAGTGCCGCCGGGCGAGGACCACTTGTGCCCATCTGTTTCTTGGATGCTTCAACTTAAGGTGGCTTTCCGTCAACGCCAGAGTTCTCGGGATCTAAAAAAAGACTTTCTGACAGTCACTGCAGGATGATTGATCTCTCCACTGTGATTCTAGTGCCACTAACCTGTGACTTACGTCATTTCTAATAACCAATGTTAGTCTGTAGACAGAATGTCAGTCATTTATCTCCAGGAAGTGAATCCTCTAGCTGTGAAACCTGTTGATGGGGATGGCAAGACTGAACAAAGGTGGATAATCCAATACAAGAGCGCTGTTCACACTGTTCTTCCAACATCTGTAATATGATGCTATCTGAGGTCAGGTTTGTTTCTTGTTTACTGTTTGTGGCAAGTTTCATGTATTCAGGATCGACCCTTACAATGACCGCTCATTGGCGGACTTTCTTGACGTGACCCACCACATGCTCTCCGCCTCTCCAGCAGCACGTTGCTAGGGAGGTAATACAGAAAATCTGCAGGGGATATTTAATGCAGTATAAAAGATATTTTGGTAAAAAAAAAAAAAAGTTATATTAAAAATTTACAGTGTTTGAGAATCGCTCAACGAGAAGTTTTCACGCACATTAAGGGAAAATTATATAATTATATTGCAGAAATGTTCGAACATTAAGAGTCCATTCAGACTAGCGCGACTTGTCAGGCGACTTGGTCGCCTGACAAGTCGCGGTCGGTCGCTCGCCATTGAGTAGTACAGGACCGGTTCTAATAGGAGCGACACAAGTCGCTCCAACTTAGAAAAAGGGTCCTGTACTACTTTGGGGCGACCTGGAGGCGACTTGCATTGACTTCAATTATATGAAGTCCGTGCAAGTCGCGCAACTTCACAGGTCGCCCCACAAAGTCGTGTCGCGCCAGTCTGAATGGGCTGTAAAGAAGTGACTTATTTTTTGTGCAGGTTTTATAGAACAGACCTAGAGCGCATGAATATTATAATTATTAGAGTGAGCCCTTCCCAACTAGGGTATGTATAGCCAAAAAACTTAATTTTTTTGGTTTTGGATACAGTAATGAAGTGTTAAACCCCCATCAAGTAGTTTTTCTTTGCTATGTCTGCTAGGAAGATTTCCCTTCGCTTCCTTATCTTGGACACGCAACAGGAAGTTAGAGAAAATTTCCCCAAAGAGAGGAGGTTTAACATCTTGGTTACCACTAGTGCTTTAAGTGAGCCGGTATGCACCAGTACTCAGTAACGCCACTTCCAAATATGGCTCTTGAGCATACCGCCACCTCTCAGTGCGCCTTAGCGTACCAGTACGCTCATTTTGGACATCTTCGCCCTCAATTGCCCCCCCCCCCCCAACAATATTTCCCACTCTAAAGCCAGACCAGTCAGCACCAGTGAGTCCCCCTGCCCTGGAGTCCAAGCCCAGTCCAGGGGGGGGGTGCTCTGTGGGGACCCTGATGTGGGGTGGGGGGGGCGACAAAATCTATAGGCTATAATAGAGTACCGGCACCTCTTTTGGGCCACTTAAAGCACTGGTTACCACCACCTGCCCCATTGAAAGATTTCCCCTCACCTCTTGCTCTTTTGACAAACTCTAAAAATGGGATTTTTTTACTACGTGTAAAATCCTTTTCTCTACATTCATTAAAGGACACGGCCAGATCTTTAGATCTCGATAGATGGGACATCCCAAAGCAGTGCCAGAGACAAAAGGGTGGGCTCAGTATTAAAGCGGAGTTCCGGCCTCAAATACCTTTTTTAACTAAAAATACCCCTATAATACTAATCCATCGCCCTTTACAGAACGGCTATTCTCATACTTACAAGGTGTACAGTATTGGATTTTAGTCACAATCTTGCTTTTAAAAACGCTGTCTGAGTGCGGCCATCTTGGATGTGGGCATCTGAAGCCACAGTGTAATCTGCTGTGTCCTTCTTCCTGATTTCAGGGAGTTCTTCCTGATTCCAGCCTCCTGGGAGTGATGACAAACAGCTCCCAGGATGCAATGCAAAGGCGGAAGTGATGTTCGGTGGCCGCGGCCACTGAGGGGGGAGAAGGAGGAAGTACAATCAAAAATGCCCTGAAAATAAGGTAAGGGACCCCCGAAAAAATATGAAAATGCCCAATTGTTGATCAGCATAGCGAGCACTCCAGGAATCACTAAAGTTGCAAAATAGGCCGGAACTCCACTTAATGAACCAAACATACCAAGGAAGCACACCCCGGCAGACCAAAACCTGCTGTCTACAAAAACCTTCCAACTGAAATTGACATCCGCAGAAGCAGCCACGTCAACCAACCGTCAAGATCTAAAGGTCTGGCTGTGTCCTTCAAAGAACAAAAGGGAAATGTACTGAACAGAACAGGGAACCACACGCCGGCAGAACTCAAACTGCTGGCTGCTAAGCTTTTCAAACAAAACCTTCATCTATAGAAGCAACCACATCAACTATCCGTCAAGATCTAAAGATCTTGCTGTGTCCTTCAATGAACAAAAGGGAAATGTAAGATACATGCTGCAATATCCACTCCCTATTCCAAAAACCAAACAGAATAAGGAACCAAACTCCAGCAGAACTCAATCTGCTGCCTGCAAAACCTTCCAACTAAAACGGACGTCCGCAGAAGCAGCCAAGTCAACTATCTGTCAAGATCTAAAGATCTGGCCGTGTCCTTCAATGAACAAAAGAGAAATGTAGCATATTTGCCATGATAACCCTTCCCCATTCTATACAAAACAAATATGCTTTGCCTTTACATGCATGTCTGTGAAGGTTCTCATGTATCCAGGTCATGCTATATCTAGTCATAGTTGGTCACATTCAACTGGACTTTGTTCTGTAATGGTGAAGACAATTTGTAGCTCATCCAAGCCACTTCCTTTTCATTTCTGATGAGTGTCAGGAAGATACCTCAACATTTATATCCATAGAGGTACCACAGGCACCTTCATCCAAACATGGAAAGTGTAGATGTAGATTGTCCAAGAACAGGATGGGAGGTGTGAAAGTTGTGGAACCACTCGGTTCTGGTCACATAATCCCATTCTTGGTGTCAGTTAGTCTGCATAGATCTTAATTATTTTATTTGTATGGTTGAAAGTATTAACCTCTTGCCGACCGCCGCACGACTATGTACGGCGGCGGTCAGCCCCTCTCAGGCAAAGTGACGCATGGGTACGTCACTAGCCTGTGAGCCAATAGGGGGCGAGCGTGCGCCGCCGGAGGTGCACTCCCGCCCCCGCTCGTTCCCTAAGCAGTCCGCGCGTGTGACCGTCGGACCCGATGTCACTCGCGATCGTCGGTTACAGCGGGAGAAAGGCAGGTGGCTAATGTAAACACAGCCGCCTGTCATTCTCCCCTGTGTAAGAACAGAGATCATACGGTCCTGCTATGCAGGATCGTATTTCTCAGTTGTTACACAAACAGCCACATCCCTGCACAGTTAGAAGCACGCCCCTAGGGACACACTTAACCCCTCCTTCTCCAATAAAGTTAACCCCTTCCCTGCCAGTGTCATTTTTACAGTAACAGTGCATATGTATAGCACTGATTACTGTAGTAATGTCACTGGTAATCCCAAAAATGTCAGTCAAGGGTCCGATCTGTCTGCCGCAATGTCGCAGTCCCACAAAAAAAATCTCAGATCGCCGCCATTACTCGTTAAAAAAAAAAATAAATAAAAATTACATAAATCTTTCCCTTAGTTAGTAAACGCAATAACTTTTGCGCAAACCAATCAAAATACGCTTATTGCGATTTTTTTTTTACCAAACATATGTAGCAGAAAACAAATTGGCCTAAAATGTTAAAAAATTTAGATTTTTACATTTTTTTGGGGGGAATTTCATATAAAAAATGTGAAAAATATTGTTATTTTTGCAAAATTGTCGCTCTTTTTTTGTTTATAGCGCATGATCAAAAATTCGCACAGGTGATCAAATACCACCAAAAGAAAGCCCTGTTTGTGGGAAAAAAAAAGGACGTCAATTTCATTTGGGTACAGCGTCGCACGACCGCGCAATTGTCCATTAAATTCACACAGTGCCGAATCGCAAAATAGGGCCTGGTCAGGAAGGGGGTAAAATCTTCCGGGGTTAAGTGGTTAAATGTTGTCAAATCATCAGGGTGGAGATGTAAAAATTACATTACATGCAGACGGCAGATGGTGAAGAACAATGTTTCTCAACTCCAGTCCTCAAGTACCACAACAGGTCATATTTTCAGGCTTTCCATTATTTTGCACAGGTGATTTATTCAGTTTCACTGCCTTAGTAATTACCACAGCTGTTTCATCTGAGGGAAATCCTGAAAACATGACCAGTTAGTGGTACTTGAGGACTGGAGTTGAAAAACATTGGTGTAGAAGACCCCCTACTTTGTTTAGAGATGGTTGCTCCAGTTTGAAGTCGATGGCCTCTTTCTTGCAAATCAGTTGTCTTCTCTGTCCAAAATGTTCACCTCACTGTCCTCAAAAGAATATTCCTTTTCCTGAAGATGTAAAAAACCAGTCTGGCCTGTTTTTGGGCAATCGACATCTTGACACCTTCCATGGTGATCGGATGAAGGTGTCTGTACTACTGTGTAGATATAAATTCTAGGGTAGTGTTTTATCACAGTTATGTAATAGTTTACATTTTTGGGGTTTTTCGAGATGTGCAAAGAGAGATCACTCAAACAGTTGTAGGTATAACAAATAACTGCTTGCCGATCGTATAACTTACATAAACGGCAGCAAGGCCACTCTGCTGCGCAGGATCACGTGCCTAGTACGTCATCCTGCACTTCCGGGATCTGAGGCGCACACGGGCACCGCCGGCGCTCTGCTTCCACTGTGATTATACACAGCGGGAGCTGATTGGCAGGTATGGCAGGCTCGAAGTCTTCCGGCACCAGCCGATGCTTCGGTACAGAGGCAGAACGTTTATAGAAGGTAAAAAATAAAAGCCACAGAGGTGATCGTATATCATCAAAAGAAAGCTTTATTTGTGGGGACAAAAAGGACATCAATTTATTTGGGTATAGCGGCTCACGACCGCGCAATTTTCAATTAAAGTAACAGAGTGTTATATTACAAAAAAGTGCCTGGTAATGAAGGGGGGGGGAGTAAACCTGGAAGTCAAGTGGTTAATTAAGTAATGACAGATAAAGATAACAAATGTAATAATATAAAAAAATGTAACAAGATTATTTAGTTATGGATGCTTTTTCGCCACGGAGTCCCTCATCTGTGAGGCGTGGCACGATGATCAAACTAGACGTGTGCATAATGCAGCTCTGGAACGAGACTCACTATTACAAGTTTAAGCTGTAGTATAAACAGGACTAGCGAGTACGTAATAACCAATGGAAATGTTTGGAAAGTGATATCACCTTTTAAGGAACATAATAGAGTTTGGCCAAATGGTCAGTTTACAATGATTTAGCATTAGGTCAGTAAAGGTAAAACCATCCTTATGTCATCATATAACCCCTTAACCAGGTTTTGGAGGCATTCTTATACATTAGTGTGCCACAATGAAGGAAATATTCATTTCTTCATCAGGTATCTTCCCGACACTCAAAACTAAAAGATGTATCTTGGATAAGCTACATACGGTAGTTACATAATCCCATTCTTGGCATTATGAAGTCTGCATAGGTGTTAATACTTCAGCTCACATCACTAGGTGTCATTTGTTGATTGGACATCCAACAATCAACACCTGCCTTGACGCATTCCATGGTGATTCGATGAAGGTGTCGGTGCTATGAAACGTCTTCACAATTACAGGACAGGTCTAGTTGTATGCAATTATTACTAGCCAGTTCCAGTTGTGAAGGCAGCAAAATGCGCAAAAATGCACTAAGCTGTAATATAAACAAAGGACACTCGCGTTTTATGGTTACCTGAGAATTTTCATACCAATTTTCCTAAGAATTTCCATTGTAAATTCTATCCATCTATGGTCAGCCTTAGCTTTGTCTGAGGATGACTCTTGGGGTAAGATGTTCCCTGATAGGGGGGATATTTATTGCCTTGTGAAGTGCTGGGCCTCATAATAATGATTCCCTTGAATTGCCAAATACCTGTGATGACCACGAAATCCTGGGCCTCATAATAAGGATTCCCCTAAATTGCCAGATACCTGTGATGACCACGAAATCCTGGGCCTCATAATAATGATTCCCCCTGAATTGCCAAATACTTGTGATGACCACGAAATGCTGGGCCTCATAATATTGATTCCCCCTGAATTGCCAAATACTGGTGATGACCACGAAATGCTGGGCCTCATAATAAGGATTCCCCCTGAATTGCCAGATACTGGTGATGACCACGAAATCCTGGGCCTCATAATAAGGATTCCCCCTGAATTGCCAGATACTGGTGATGACCACGAAATCCTGGGCCTCATAATAAGGATTCCCCCAGAATTGCCAAATACTGGTGATGACCACGAAATGCTGGGCCTCATAATATTGATTCCCCCTGAATTGCCAAATACTGGTGATGACCACGAAATGCTGGGCCTCATAATAAGGATTGCCCCTGAATTGCCAAATACTGGTGATGACCACGAAATCCTGGGCCTCATAATAAGGATTCCCCCTGAATTGCTAGATACTGGTGATGACCACGAAATCCTGGGCCTCATAATAATGATTCCCCCTGAATTGCCAGATACTGGTGATGACCACGAAATCCTGGGCCTCATAATAAGGATTCCCCTGAATTGCCAAATACCTGTGATGATGACCACGAAATGCTGGGCCTTATAATAAGGATTCCCCTGAATTGCCAAATACCTGTGATGATGACCACATGTCTTCTCATTTTCCCCAATTCTACTCGTACGGATCAGAAAGTCTCTGGTAATGTTAATATATAACCGGTGTGCCCTGTCCTTTACAAAAATGTATTAAATATTCCACTTCCAAGAACCAAAAACCAAAAATGTTGAGCCGTTGCATCTCCAGATCACTGTGAAAAATGATTCCCGGTAGCGGCCCTCAGCTAGTTAGCGCTTCACTGTGATAATTACACTGTTTCACGGCTCTGATTCCGCCATATTTACAATAAAAAGTGGCTCGTTAAACTTATCCTGCATGTCCACATATTACTACCCTTGAAAGTTTTGTATTTGTGAAGTCACTGTGATAAAAAAAAAAAAAAAAGAGGAATAATGACCATTTGAAGATGTCACCAAGCTCAGTGCATGCTTGCAAGGATCAACTCCTCACACCTGTCATACACAAGCTAATAAGAGTGTCTAATATGATGATGTTTACATCTCCTGGTTACAAACTGTTGAGGATGAGTATTTCGGAACCTCAAAATCTGAACTAGTTAATTCAAAGATCTTGATGTGTGCTAAATAACAGGGGTGGGCAGGAAGGGCAGCTGCCCTGGGCAGAGCAAGGGGGTGGAGAATGCACACACAAGGCAGTAAACCCATTCTATGGCATGTATTAACAGTGGGGGAAGGGGCGCATTTATGCTTTCTTGAAAAGACAAGAACTCACTGCTCAAGGTGGTGTAATTGCCTGATGACTCACACCGGTGCATGCCCCGGGCTCGCCTCCGTGAAAACTTGATAAAGAAAAAGGAATTGGCAGCACTCCAGGTTGAGTCAAAATCCAGATTTATTGACTGGACATCCAAATATGACAATATTTATGCTTTCTTGCCCTGGGCACTAGATGCACCTGTCCCGGGAACTGCTAGATAATATCTAACTTAGAAATAGCGGAAGACCGCACCAACTAATTTTGTCATCATCCAAGATTAAATAGTGAGGGAAAGTCCCTCTTAGACATCTGTCATGGGAACTAGTGTCCCTATTTGAAGATTTACCCTCTATTCCTGTTTTGGTGGCAAATCAAGATTTTGGGCTTATCCAACACTTTTATTCCCAATGAGATAAGTGACCAGGACAGTTAGAGAGTGCGAATCTCAGTAATGGGGACACAGATAGTAATAAAAACCTAAGGGAGTGGATTAAGGGCTCTAGGACCCTGGAGTCTTGTTAAACACTATATTACCAAAAGTATTGGGACGCCTGCCTTTACACACACATGAACTTTAATGACATCCCAGTCTTAGTCCGTAGGGTTCAATGTTAAGTTGGCTCCACCCTTTGAACCTATAACAGCTTCAACTCTTCTGGGAAGGCCGTCCACAAGGTTTAGGAGTGTGTCATTAGTATTGTTTGACCATTTTTCTAAAGTGCAAAGTTGAACAAGAAGGCCGTCTCCACTCTAATTCATCTCAAAGATGTACTATCAGGTTGAGGTCAGGACTCTTTGCAGGCCAGTCAAGTTCCTCCACCCCCAAACTCGCTCATCCAGACAATATTGCCAAAAATATTGGGCCACCTCTCCAAATAATTTGGTGGAGGGGGGATTATGGTGTGGGTTTGTTTTTCAGGGGTTGGGCTTGGCCCCTTAGCTACAGTGAAGGGAACACTTAAGGTGTCAGCATACCAAGACATTTTGGACAATTTCATGCTCCTAACTTTGTGGGAAGAGTTTGGAGATGGCCCCTTCCCGTTCCAACATGACTGCGCACCAGTGCACAAAGCAAGGTCCATAAAGACATGAATGAGCGAGTTTGGGGTGGAAGAACTTGACTGGCATGGACAGAGTCCTGACCTCAACCTGATAGAACACTTTTGGACCTGGAAAGAGACTCAGCTAAAACTTTTTCACCGAGCCCATATCCAGTTTCTCTCCGACAAGGCGAATCCTACTGCCAGCAAATGTCCTCTTTGCTCTGCGGAGACCCTCTTTATGTCACAAGTTTTGGACCTGCCCCTCTATATCCCTATTCTGGGATCAACTTTTGTCCTTCATCACTGATATCACGCACTCCAGTGTACCTAAAGACCCTCTGCTTCTTATTTTCGGCCACTGGGATAAACGTCTACAAAAATGGTCAGGCACCCCTTCCACCTCGCACCGCCTGTGGATCCTTACTTGTCTCTTAGTGGCAAGGAGAGTAATCCTGGCTCAATGGATTTCTACATCTCCCCCCTCAGTATCCAGAGTAAGGTCGGAGCTTACCACCCTTCTATCCATCGACCGCCTCAACACGGATTTCCTCCCGAAAGTCCTTCTACTTAAAATGGTCAGGTTTTCTCCCCTCCATCTTGAAGGACTCAGACCTGTCTATGGACACCACCACATTCTTATTCCAGGACCCGTCTAAGGACCCCACTTTGAGGACCCCCACCCATTCAGAGGTCATCGAGTTCTGACCCTATTGCCCCTCCCCCCTCTGGTCCCTCCCCTGTTGGGATGTTCCTTGCAAGTTTAAAATGTCATATATGCACTGGTTGTATGGATCTGTAATTATGTTTTCTCTCTGATGCAAAAAGATTTAAATAATAAAAAAAAAAAAGAACACTTTTGGGATGAATTAGAGTGCAGACTGTAAGCCTGGCCTTCTGGTCCAACATCTGTGCCTGACCTCACAAATGCGCTTCGGGAAGAATGGTCCCATTCCCATAGACACACTTCCAAACCTTGTGGACGGCCTTTCCAGAAGAGTTGAAGCTGTTATAGCTGCAAAGGGTGGGCCAACTCAATATTGAACCCTATGGACTAAGACTGGGATGCCATTAAAGTTCATGTGCGTGTAAAGGAAGCGTCCCAATACTTTTGGAATGTTGTCATCCAATAGTATGACAGTAGTATGACTATGGATAGCCTGGATATTGGGCTGGCACCTTCTACACACTAAGGAATTTCCATGTTCCTCTTGGGTTGTGATGAAAATGAATGAGTCTAGAACTGAAGAGCCACAACTGTAATATTCAAGTGTTCAAATTGTTTACAGGAGTCAATGCATTTTCAGGGTTATACCCCTTTCAACAGGACTTGAAGAAACACTGTATGTGGACTCAAACATCAATTAATGATTGAGTGTCCTGTGTGGTTGCACCTCCAGGTATCGGCTTGTTAGCTCAGTTTATCTTTAGAGCACTCAGGGTTCCCCCAAACCCCAACAACTTTTGGGGCACCTTACCTAACACGCTGCCCCTGGAGTCTAGCCCCCAAAATACGTTGATTTATGTAAACATTTACAAATTAGAACTTTGGCCTAAAATCTTAATTTGCATACGGAGGCAAATTGTTACTGATACGAATCTAGAAGACAAATTCAGGAATTGACATATCCCGGACCATTTTATTATAAAAATATGTCCCAATTTGAATTACTGAGATTGCATGCCCAATTATTTTATAATGGAGCAGTGATTTCCATACAGTATGTGGCCAACGGTTTGTTGACACCTGACCATTACACCCGCACATAAGTCAAAAAATATGTGGAACCCCCTCTAATAATGAAGTTCAGTGGTCTCCAGTGAAGGTTGCGGATTATACTCCATCATACAAAGAGATTGTAGACAATTGTGCCTTCCAAACCTTGTGCTAACAGTTTGGCGAAGACCATTTTCTGTTCCACCATTACTTTGCCCTGTGTACAAAGCCAGCTACATAAAGACATGGTTTGACCAGTTTGGACCAGCTCCATAAAGACATGGGCTGGCCAGTTTGGACCAGCTCCATAAAGACATGGGCTGGCCAGTTTGGACCAGCTCCATAAAGACATGGTGTGACCAGTTTGGACCAGCTCCATAAAGACATGGGTTGGCCAGTTTGGACCAGCTCCATAAAGACATGGGTTGGCCAGTTTGGACCAGCTTCATAAAGACATGGGGTGACCAGAATCATAAAGATATGGGTTGACCAGTTTGGACCAGCTCCATAAAGGCATGGGGTGACCGGTTTGGACCAGCTCCATAAAGACATGGGCTGGCCAGTTTGGACCAGCTCCATAAAGACATGGGTTGACCAGCTCCATAAAAACATAGTGTGACCAGTTTGGACCAGATCCATAAAGACATGGGTTGACCAGCTCCATAAAAACATAGTGTGACCAGTTTGGACCAGATCCATAAAGACATGGTTTGACCAGTTAGGATCAGATCCATAAAGACGTGGTTTGACTAATTTGAACCAGCTCCATAAAGACATGGGTTGATCATCTGGGACCAGCTCCATAAAGACATGGGTTGACCAGTTTGGACCAGCTCCATAAAAACATAGTGTGACCAGTTTGGACCAGATCCATAAAGACATGGTTTGACCAGGTAGGATCAGATCCATAAAGACGTGGTTTGACTAATTTGAACCAGCTCCATAAAGACATGGGTTGACCAGCTCCATAAAAACATGGTGTGACCAGTTTGGACCAGATCCATAAAGACATGGTTTGACCAGGTAGGATCAGATCCATAAAGACGTGGTTTGACTAATTTGAACCAGCTCCATAAAGACATGGGTTGATCATCTAGGACCAGCTCCATAAAGACATGGGTTGACCAGTTTGGACCAGCTTCATAAAGACATGGGGTGACCAGTATGGACCAGAATCATAAAGAGATGGGTTGACCAGTTTGGACCAGCTCCATAAAGGCATGGGGTGACCAGTTTGGAGTGGAGGAACTCGAGTGTCCTGTACAGAGCCCCAACCTCAACCCCACTGGAAACCTTTGGGATGAATTGGAACACCTTTAGTGAGCCAGGTCTTCTCATTCTGCATCAGTACCCAACCTCACAAATAGGCACAAAATCCCACAGAGACTCTTCAAAATCTTATTGAAAGCCTTCCCAGAAGAGTGGAGCATGTTGTAACCATAAAGGGAGTCCAAGTCTTTAAAGACATGGTCTTGCCAGTTGGGTGTGAAGGAACTGGAGTGTCCTGCACAGAACCGTGACCTCGTCCCTAATGAACACCTTTGGGATGAGATGGAACGCCACGCCAGGTCTTTTCATCCAACATCAGTACCTGGCCTCACAAATGAGCTCAAATTCACCACAGACACGCTCCAAATTCTTGTGGAAAGCCTTCCCTGAAGATTGGAGGATGTTCCAAACACAAAGGGAGGCAACTCTATATTAAGGGCCATGGTGTGGGATAAATTGGAACTCCAGTGGTGAGCCAGGTCTTCTTATCCAACATATTGCCTCGTTTCCACTGAGCGGATCGGTTTGGTACGGTATGCTAATTTGAGTGTTTCCATTATGAAAGTGACCCATACAACCAAACCGCACCATTCCTGGTCCTGCTTCAGATGTAGGGCCATAGGAAATGGTATGGTACGGTTAGGGCAGGGCTACTGGCGTCACACGATAGATTCCACTGATTGGCGGACAGGAAAACTTCAATGCTCACGTCAAATGAAAGAGCAAAACAAACATCTCATTTGGTGTAAACCCCGCATGGTCCCTGGTGGCCCGACTTGGAAACGCTCACCTGAATAGACCGGACCATTCTAACCCTTCCAAACTGTACCGACCCGAACCGTTCCGCTCAGTGGAAACGAGGCAAAATTCTCACAAACACCCTCAAAAATCTTGTGGAAAGCTTGCTCCAAAGGGTGAAGGATGTTGTAGTGCCAAAGGGACGCAATCCCATAATAATGGTTTTGGAAAGGAATTCCCACCAAGCTCCCATAGGTGTGATGGTCGGGTGTCCACTAATCTCAGAATTTCCAACTGTTATAAAACAAGCAAAAACATTGTCCCGTTTGTTCATAATGGAGGATAAAGTTAGCTTATGTATGACAAGGATCACGAACACCTATGAATACAGGGTGCTGTTAACACCCAGAATGCACTGCAATTGTGAGGGCTGCCTAATTGAGGGACAAATCAAGAACAAGTTTAGGGGGGGGGTTTACCATTTTGGGATTTCCTAATGAAGACACTTAGACAACCCTTTGCTTGGTGGGTGGAAATGCCACTGGTCAAAGGGGATGCAAATTTAAGGCCACCTTGGCAGGAAGATATGCCAACCTGTTTTGCGGCAAACTTCATGGAGTTTTTATTGTTTTTGTTTTTTTTTTACTTTGGCTCGAGTTATTAGAGAAGAAGAAATCTTTGTATTAGCACCATGACTGTATTCGAGTGATAGATGACGTAGTTCAATCTCCGCATAACAATTTATTAGGCGAAGCCAAAACTCTTAACTGCACTTAACGAGAGAGAGGTAAAACCTGAGAGAGCTGTATATAATCTTCATCTTCCTGTATCTGATACATGTACCTGGATTTCTTACTTATATAGTATATATAGATATAAATATATATATATAGGCACATATATAAACAGAATATTTTTTATAAATTATATAACTCCATATTTACCATGGGAGGAATGTGACACAACCAAGGAACATAAAGATCCTGATGTACAGTATATGACTTATAGCAATTATTTATTTGTTCTATATGTAGGAAAGTTAATTAAAAAAGAAAAAAAAAAAAAAAAGATTTTGTTATCTAATCAATAATAAAAACAGTTTTGCAAAACCATGCATCGTGATAAAGCTGCACTGAACTTTTTATGGACTTGTAGACAAAATTTATTTTTGTGCACCAAAAAAATGTCATAAAACTCACCGACTTCTCTGTTCTCAATAAATTCTACACGCCAAACATGCCTGCCAATTACAATTTACCCGGGTGTCTTTCCTACAAGGGTGCGATCTGTCTTCTCTTGTCCCTATATATATAGTCAAGAGTAAAGAAAGACTCTTCCCAACTTCTGCACTGTTCTCAAGTACCGAAATACATAATATAGCTAAATATGGACATCTGAACATTACACCTACCTATGTGAACCGCCCCTCCAAAAGGATATGTTCAGGTTTCTCCAGGTGAAGGGTACTGGTAATACTACATTGTACATCCTACAAAGACTATGTAGACAATTGTGCTCTTCCAACCTTGTGGTAACAGTTTGGTGAAGACCCTTTTCTGTTCCAGCATGACTGTCCCCCCTGTGTACAAAGCCAGCTCTATAAAGACATGGGTTGACCAGTTTAGACCAGCTCCATAAAGACATGGTTTGACTAGTGTGGACCATCTCCATAAAGACACGGGTTGACCAGTTTAAACCATCTCCATAAAGACATGGTTTGACCAGTGTGGACCAACGCCATAAAAACATGGTTTGACCAGTTTGAAGCAGCTCCATAAAGACATGGGTTAACCAGTGGGGACCAGCTCCATAAAGACACGGGTTGATAAGGGTGGACTAGCTCCATATAGACATGCGTTGACCAGTGTGGACCAGCTCCATAAAGACATGGTTTGACCAGTTTGAACCAGCTCCCTAAAGACATGGTTTGACCAGTTTGAACCAGCTCCCTAAAGACATGGTTTGACCAGTTTGGACCAGCTCCTTAAAGACCTGGTTTGACCAGTTTGGACCAATTTCATAAAGATATGGGTTGACCAGATTGGACCAGCTACATAAAGACATGGTTTGACAAGTTTGGACCAATTTCATAAAGATATGGGCTGACCAGTTTGAACCGGTTCAAGATATGCATCGACCAATTCGGAGCAGCTCCATAAAGACATCAGTAGACCAGTTTGGACCAGCTCCATAAAGACATGGGTTGACCAGTTTGGTGTGAAGGAACTTGATTGTCCTGCACACAGCCCTGACCTTAACCCTGCTGAAAACTTTTTGGATGAATTGAAATGCTGCCTGTGAATCAGGTCTTCTCATCCACCATCAGTACCTGACCTCACAAATGGGCACAAACTTCCTCCGACACCCTCCAATATCTTGTGAAAAGTATTGGAGGATGTTATAGACAAAAAGGGAGGGACAACTAACTCAGCATGGTTGGACCAGTTTGGTGTGAAGGAACTTGATTGTCCTGCACAGAGCCCTTACCTCATCCCTACTGAACACATTTGGCTTTATGATGAATTGTGATACCTATTGTGAGTGAGGTCTTCTTATCCAGCATCAGTACCTTACCTCTAAAATTGGCACACATTCCCACAGACACCCTCCAAAATCATCTAAAATAAGGGGGAGACCCCTCCTCTAAAATTCATTGGCTTTATCTGACTTTCTTGCTCAGTTACCATTTATAAATGGACTTCCCAATGAGACGACCTCTTTTACTAGGCGCTCCCAAGCACAAATCCGGGTTTTGATCTTCTAATGTTTCCTCCATGGTGATCAGAAAGGAAAAAGCCAAGAACCCGAACCAGGTCAACATGCTGAGCTTTCACCATTGGTTCATCTTCATCAAGGAGGACACCCCATCTTTTACATATACACTAGAACCAATTCTCATTCATACTGGTCCAGTGCTACCACATAGCTACAAGTTCCTAGAGGAGTGGAGGCTGTTATAGCTACCCTAAATCAGGCGGTTGGGGAAACTTCATATAAATGCCCATGGGATGTCCAGCAACCTCACATAGGTGTGATGGCCAGGTGTCCATGAAATTTTGCCCATAAAGTGTATTTATTGTAAATGATCAATTGCTGAAACAAAGAAAAATGTTGCACATAAATAATAATGCTCCCCCAAGCAGAGTACCGGTTACTTTAGTCATGGAGGCCTCTCCGCCTTTTGTCTTTCAGAAGTAATGCCGTTTGTCAAGGACACTGCTGCCAACCAACTCACCTTAGCTACTGTATGTCTACTCTGTAGTTTGATTGTGACTGAGCATTTGTGTTGAGGTCCTCTATATTGCTGGTGGACATTGTTTGTGGACAACTATCTGCACCTCCAAAGCTGTACAGCAGCCTTTCTCAAGCTTTTTCTAACATAGAGGAACACTTTATAAAACTAGATCTACAGCTAACAGTACAATATGGTGAACAGTAAGCTGAGCTACAGCCTCTAGTGGTGAGGATGGACTTGGCTGCAGCTGTACCCAGGTCACGGCCCCTGGGGTCCCCCGGGTCACGCTCTGTAGGGAGAGAGGGGAAGCAGCCACTCAGGACACAAGGGATAGTGATGGGTAAGCCGAGGTCGGGACAACAGGCAGATGAATGTAACCAAGGAACAGGCCAAAGGTCAGGGTCACAGGCAAACAGGAGTAGTCAGAGACGAGCCAAAGTCGGTACACAGAAAGGTAGATCAAGCACACGGCAGACAGGAACACAACTAACAAACACTGTTGAACAGCAAAGCAGACCTGCAGTGCGCTGGTTAATATAGACTTCCTGGAATGGCCTGGGGTGGAGCCAAACAGGGAGGAGACATGATAAAAAGGAGCCAGAAGGAGAGTCTGGCCTCTAATGCAGACATGAAGAAGCAGGTAAGCTGCCAGACACTATTGCATGTCCTTGACACAGAATATCAACCAAAAATCCAGAAAAAAAAACACGATACAAATGTTATAAATGGATTTGCAGTATTTGATCCCCGACCAACCAACAATAATTCTGTCTCCCACAGACACCCTCCCTACAGTCACCGTCCCTACAGTCACCATTCCTACAGACACCCTCCCTACAGTCACCATTCCTACAGTCACCTTCCCTACAGTCACCGTCCCTACAGTCACCATTCCTACAGTCACCGTCCCTACAGTCACCGTCCCTACAGTCACCGTCCCTACAGTCACCATTCCTACAGTCACCGTCCCTACAGTCACCGTCCCTACAGTCACTTTCCCTACAGACACCATCCTTACAGTCACCATCCCTACAGTCACCTTCCCTACAGTCACCGTCCCTACAGTCACCATTCCTACAGTCACCATTCCTACAGTCACCTTCCCTACAGTCACCGTCCCTACAGTCACCGTCCCTACAGTCACCATTCCTACAGTCACCTTCCCTACAGTCACCATTCCGACAGTCACCTTCCCTACAGTCACCGTCCCTACAGTCACCGTCCCTACAGTCACCATTCCTACAGTCACCGTCCCTACAGTCACCTTCCCTACAGTCACCGTCCCTACAGTCACCTTCCCTACAGTCACCGTCCCTAAAGTCACCGTCCCTACAGTCACCTTCCCTACAGTCACTTTCCCTACAGTCACCTTCCCTACAGTCACCATTCCTACAGTCACCGTCCTTACAGTCACCATTCCTACAGTCACCTTCCCTACAGTCACCGTCCCTACAGTCACCGTCCCTACAGTCACCATCCTTACAGTCACCGTCCCTACAGTCACCATCCCTACAGTTACCATCCCTACAGTCACCGTCCCTACAGTCACCGTCCCTACAGTCACCGTCCCTACAGTCACCATCCCTACAGTCACCGTCCCTACAGTCACCATTCCTACAGTCACTGTCCTTACAGTCGCCGTCCCTACAGTCACCATTCCTACAGTCACCTTCCCTACAGTCACCGTCCCTACAGTCACCGTCCCTACAGTCACCATCCCTACAGTCACCATTCCTACAGTCACTGTCCTTACAGTCACCGTCCCTACAGTCACCTTCCCTACAGTCACCGTCCCTACAGTCACCGTCCCTACAGTCACCGTCCCTACAGTCACCATTCCTACAGTTACCGTCCCTACAGTCACCATTCCTACAGTCACTGTCCTTACAGTCACCGTCCCTACAGTCACCTTCCCTACAGTCACCGTCCCTACAGTCACCATCCCTACAGTCACTGTCCCTACAGTCACCATTCCTACAGGCACCGTCCCTACAGTCACCATTCCTACAGTCACCGTCCCTACAATCACTTTCCCTACAGTCACCGTCCCTACAGACACCATCCTTACAGTCACCATCCCTACAGTCACCATCCCTACAGTCACCATCCCTACAGTCACCTTCCCTACAGTCACCATCCCTACAGTCACCATCCCTACAGTCACCTTCCCTACAGTCACCATCCCTATAGTCAAGCCCGGAGGTGGAAACATGATGCTCTGGGGCTGTTTCTCTGATAAAGGTACAGGCTCACTTTGCTCCATTGAGGGTCCAATGGGCGGGGCCATGTATTGTAAAATCTTGGATGAGAACCTTCTTCCCTCAGCCAGAACACTGAAGATGGGTCATGGATGGGTCTTCCAGCATGACAATGACCCAAAACATATCGCCAAGGAAACAAAGGAGTGGCTCAAGAAGAAGCACATGGAGTGGCCTAGCCAGTCTCCAGCCCTTCATCCTATAGAAAATTTATGGAGGGAGCTGAAACTTCGAGTTTCCAAGCAACAGCCAGGAAACCTTAAGGATTTAGAGAAGATCTGTAAAGAAGAGTGGACCAAAATCCCTCCTGAGATGTGTGCAAACCTCCAACTACAAAAAATGTCTGACCTCTGTGCTTCCAACAAGGGTTTCTCCACCAACTACTAAGGGGATCAAATACTTATTTTACTCCCCGAACTGCGACTCCATTTATAACATTTGTATCATGTGTGATTTCTGGATTTTTGGTTGATATTCTGTCTCTATCATATAAAATACACCTATGATAAAAATTATACACCCGTCATTTCTATGTAAGTGGGCAAACTCACACAATCTGCAGGGATCAAATCAGTATTCCCATCCCCCCTCCCTCTGTACTTGAATTTCACACACCATTGGTCATTTCCAGGCATCATACAGAATGGGAGGGGCCATTAAAGCTCGTATACTAAGGACCGGTCATCGGATATTTATAATAAATGCAGCATGCGGAGTCCGGTGTCAGTGTGACTCTCACAGAGATCATAGAATTCACCCCCTGAAAATTCCTTCATCTGCTTTCCTCTCCAGAAGGACGACACCATCTTTGTTCAGGTAACATCCAGGGTCACCATCTACTTCCTGGACTGAGATGTTGGCTCCGAGGTGACACAATCATGGAAATCCGTGGCGGTGTTCACAAATTTCTAACATGGATCAGCCCCTGCTGCAGCCTCTCACCTTGTGTCTTACTACAAAGTTACAATGTACGGTCTGATCACTGGGGGAGGAGACTGAGGAAATGACTCCTCCTCCGTCTACAAAGTTACAATGTACGGTCTGATCACTGGGGGAGGGGAGACTGAGGCAATGCCTCCTCCTGCTTGCAGCAGACTGATGACATCATCCCAGGCGGAGTCACTGAGTGGAGCTTTCTTAATGATCAAAGTGGAGTTTTCCTGAAGTATGACTCTACTGATGTATATTGGGACAGGTCAGGAATGCGGTCACACATGTGAAGATACTGAATCAGAGGTGAAAGGTCACATTCGGAGTTTCTGTGGCTGGGATTGGCTCATTCTCACACACTGCAAACTCAATTTAAGGATAACTCCGCCTTTATTTTTCAGTAGAGGACTCTTTTAGTTGGTGCAGCGAGAGCCTGTAATAGTCTATGGCAGACACCGGTCAGAGGCACGCCCTGAGCTTTGGCGCCCCCCAGAGGAGGAGTCAGACCACACTTCCACATAAAGCTAAGGCTGTTTATACAGCCAATCAGCCAGCAGCAGATGTAGAGGAGAAGAGGGAACATCGACCACAGCTGAGACATTGGAGCCTATGGATGACGCCACCACTCCTGGAAATCCCAGCCATTGTCCAGCGCTCTCATCAGCAGCCTGGAGTGGTGACATCACCCATAGGCTCCCATGTCTAAGCCACTGTTGGCGCTCCCTCTTCCTGTGATCCACTCTGGTCCCGTGATCCGGCTCCCCTGTGTCAGCTGCAGAGGAGGGAGCATCAACCACAGCTGGGCCATTGGAGCCTATGGATGACACCACCACTCCTAGAATTCCCAGCCATTGTCTAGCGCTCTCCTCAGCAGCCTGGCACTCATAGGCTCCCATGGTCCATCCGTTGTCGGCGTTCCCTCCTCTCCCCTGCAGCTGCCGCTGAGTGACACAAGGGATCTGGATCACGGAATCAGGTTGGGCTAAAAATAGGTAAGTATATATCTTTTTTTACACTGGTTAGTCAACATAGGGGTTAGGAGAGGGGGGGGGAGCATTTTTAGGACTCGTCAGGTCTAGGCTGGAAGTCTACTTTAGGAAATATTCTTCCTGTAAATTCCATATCTTGGAGTTCTTTGAGTGGCACAGAACTAGTTGAGGGGCACAGAACTAGGTGAGGGTGAGGGGCACAGAACTAGTTGAGGGTGAGGGGCACAGAACTAGATGAGGGGCACAGAATTAGATGAGGGGCACAGAACTAGTTGAGGGGCACAGAACTAGTTGAGGGGCACAGAACTAGTTGAGGACACAGAACTAGTTGAGGGGCACAGAACTAGTTGAGGGGCACAGAACTAGTTGAGGGGCACAGAATTAGTTGAGGGGCACAGAATTAGTTGAGGGGCACAGAACTAGTTGAGGGGCACAGAACTAGTTGAGGGGCACAGAACTAGTTGAGGGGCACAGAATTAGTTGAGGGGCACAGAATTAGTTGAGGGGCACAGAACTAGATGAGGGGCACAGAACTAGTTGAGGGGCACAGAATTAGTTGAGGGGCACAGAATTAGTTGAGGGGCACAGAATTAGATGAGGGGCACAGAACTAGTTGAGGGGCACAGAACTAGTTGAAGGGCACAGAACTAGTTGAGGGGCACAGAACTAGTTGAGGGGCACAGAATTAGATGAGGGGCACAGAATTAGTTGAGTGGCACAGAACTAGATGAGGGGCACAGAACTGGTTGAGGGGCACAGAACTAGTTGAGGGGCACAGAATTAGTTGAGGGGCACAGAACTAGTTGAGGGGCACAGAACTAGTTGAGGGGCACAGAATTAGTTGAGGGGCACAGAATTAGATGAGGGGCACAGAACTAGTTGAGGGGCACAGAACTAGTTGAAGGGCACAGAACTAGTTGAGGGGCACAGAACTAGTTGAGGGGCACAGAATTAGTTGAGGGGCACAGAATTAGTTGAGGGGCACAGAATTAGATGAGGGGCACAGAACTAGTTGAGGGGCACAGAACTAGTTGAGGGGCACAGAACTGGTTGAGAGGCACAGAACTAGTTGAGTGGCACAGAACTAGTTGAGAGGCACAGAACTAGTTGAGGGGCACAGAACTAGTTGAGAGGCACAGAACTAGTTGAGTGGCACAGAACTAGTTGAGGGGCACAGAACTAGTTGAGGGCACAGAACTAGTTGAGGGCACAGAACTAGTTGAGGGGCACAGAACTAGTTGAGGGGCACAGAACTAGTTGGGCACAGAACTAGTTGAGGGGCACAGAACTAGATGAGGGGCACAGAACTAGTTGAAGGGCACAGAATTAGTTGAGGGGCACAGATTTAGTTGAGGGGCACAGAACTAGATGAGGGGCACAGAACTAGTTGAGTGGCACAGAATTAGTTGAGGGGCACAGAACTAGTTGAGTGGCACAGAATTCATTGAGGGGCACAGAACTAGTTGAGTGGCACAGAACTAGTTGAGAGGCACAGAACTAGTTGAGTGGCACAGAATTAGTTGAGTGGCACAGAACTAGTTGAGGGGCACAGAACTAGTTGAGTGGCACAGAACTAGATGAGTGGCACAGAACTAGTTGAGGGGCACAAAACTAGTTGAGTGGCACAGAATTAGTTGAGGGGCACAGAACTAGTTGAGTGGCACAGAATTAGTTGAGGGGCACAGAACTAGTTGAGGGGCACAGAACTAGATGAGGGGCACAGAACTAGATGAGGGGCACAGAACTAGTTGAGGTGCCCAGAACTAGTTGAGTGGCACAGAATTAGTTGAGGGGCACAGAACTAGTTGAGTGGCACAGAATTAGTTGAGGTGCCCAGAACTAGTTGAGTGGCACAGAATTAGTTGAGTGGCACAGAACTGGTTGAGGGGCACAGAACTAGATGAGGGGCACAGAACTAGTTGAGGGGCACAGAACTGGTTGAGGGGCACAGAACTAGTTGAGGGGCACAGAATTAGTTGAGGGGCACAGAATTAGTTGAGGGGCACAGAACTAGTTGAGTGGCACAGAACTAGATGAGGGGCACAGAACTGGTTGAGGGGCACAGAACTAGTTGAGAGGCACAGAATTAGTTGAGTGGCACAGAACTAGTTGAGGGGCACAGAACTAGTTGCGGGGCACAGAATTAGTTGAGGGGCACAGAATTAGTTGAGGGGCACAGAACTAGATGAGGGGCACAGAACTGGTTGAGGGGCACAGAACTAGTTGAGAGGCACAGAATTAGTTGAGTGGCACAGAACTAGTTGAGGGGCACAGAACTAGTTGCGGGGCACAGAATTAGTTGAGTGGCACAGAACTAGTTGAGGGGCACAGAACTGGTTGAGGGGCACAGAACTAGTTGAGAGGCACAGAATTAGTTGAGTGGCACAGAACTAGTTGAGGGGCACAGAACTAGTTGCGGGGCACAGAATTAGTTGAGGGGCACAGAATTAGTTGAGTGGCACAGAACTAGATGAGGGGCACAGAACTAGTTGCGGGGCACAGAATTAGTTGAGTGGCACAGAATTAGTTGAGGGGCACAGAACTAGTTGAGTGGCACAGAATTAGTTGAGGTGCCCAGAACTAGTTGAGTGGCACAGAATTAGTTGAGTGGCACAGAACTAGTTGAGTGGCACAGAATTAGTTGAGGTGCCCAGAACTAGTTGAGGGCACAGAACTAGTTGAGTGGCACAGAACTGGTTGAGGGGCACAGAACTAGATGAGGGGCACAGAACTAGTTGAGGGGCACAGAACTGGTTGAGGGGCACAGAACTAGTTGAGTGGCACAGAACTAGTTGAGTGGCACAGAATTAGTTGAGTGGCACAGAACTAGTTGAGGGGCACAGAATTAGTTGAGTGGCACAGAACTAGTTGAGGGGCACAGAACTAGTTGCGGGGCACAGAATTAGTTGAGGGGCACAGAACTAGTTGAGGGGCACAGAACTGGTTGAGGGGCACAGAATTAGTTGAGTGGCACAGAACTAGTTGAGGGGCACAGAACTAGTTGAGGGGCACAGAACTGGTTGAGGGGCACAGAACTAGTTGAGAGGCACAGAACTAGTTGAGGGGCACAGAACTAGTTGAGGGGCACAGAACTAGATGAGGGGCACAGAACTAGTTGAGGGGCACAGAACTGGTTGAGGGGCACAGAACTAGTTGAGGGGCACAGAATTAGTTGAGGGGCACAGAATTAGTTGAGGGGCACAGAACTAGTTGAGTGGCACAGAACTAGATGAGGGGCACAGAACTGGTTGAGGGGCACAGAACTAGTTGAGAGGTACAGAATTAGTTGAGTGGCACAGAACTAGTTGAGGGGCACAGAACTAGTTGCGGGGCACAGAATTAGTTGAGGGGCACAGAATTAGTTGAGTGGCACAGAACTAGATGAGGGGCACAGAACTGGTTGAGGGGCACAGAACTAGTTGAGAGGCACAGAATTAGTTGAGTGGCACAGAACTAGTTGAGGGGCACAGAACTAGTTGAGTGGCACAGAACTAGTTGAGGGGCACAGAACTGGTTGAGGGGCACAGAACTAGTTGAGAGGCACAGAATTAGTTGAGTGGCACAGAACTAGTTGAGGGGCACAGAACTAGTTGCGGGGCACAGAATTAGTTGAGGGGCACAGAATTAGTTGAGTGGCACAGAACTAGATGAGGGGCACAGAACTAGTTGCGGGGCACAGAATTAGTTGAGTGGCACAGAATTAGTTGAGGGGCACAGAACTAGTTGAGTGGCACAGAATTAGTTGAGGTGCCCAGAACTAGTTGAGTGGCACAGAATTAGTTGAGTGGCACAGAACTAGTTGAGTGGCACAGAATTAGTTGAGGTGCCCAGAACTAGTTGAGGGCACAGAACTAGTTGAGTGGCACAGAACTGGTTGAGGGGCACAGAACTAGATGAGGGGCACAGAACTAGTTGAGGGGCACAGAACTGGTTGAGGGGCACAGAACTAGTTGAGTGGCACAGAACTAGTTGAGTGGCACAGAACTAGTTGAGTGGCACAGAACTAGTTGAGGGGCACAGAATTAGTTGAGTGGCACAGAACTAGTTGAGGGGCACAGAACTAGTTGCGGGGCACAGAATTAGTTGAGGGGCACAGAACTAGTTGAGGGGCACAGAACTAGTTGAGGGGCACAGAACTGGTTGAGGGGCACAGAATTAGTTGAGTGGCACAGAACTAGTTGAGGGGCACAGAATTAGTTGAGTGGCACAGAACTAGTTGAGGGGCACAGAATTAGTTGAGGGGCCCAGAACTAGTTGAGGGCACAGAATTAGTTGAGGGGCACAGAATTAGTTGAGTGGCACAGAACTAGTTGAGGGGCACAGAACTAGTTGAGGGGCACAGAACTGGTTGAGGGGCACAGAACTAGTTGAGAGGCACAGAACTAGTTGAGGGGCACAGAACTAGTTGAGGGGCACAGAACTAGTTGAGGGGCACAGAACTAGATGGGGGGCACAGAACTATTTATTCAGGGACATGCGGGTTATACTGCTAACCATCGCTCTAGGATTATGTACTATTCCTGGACAATATTGAAGGTTTTGGCTTTTTATATACTTTAGTACGGATTATAAACTCTTTAGGTGCCTCGGATTCCTGATCCTAAAAAAAGGGGGTGCTGTAACAGGGGGGCGCTGACCTATGTGAAGCAAGCGGGGGGGGGGCGCAGTTCCTTTGCGCAGGTTGCCCTCTGCCATCAAGGGCGTGGATTTACCAAAGACAAATAAACTGAGCACTTACTGTGTAGTTGCTCCAGAGCTTCGTAAAGGAGGAGGAGCTCTGCTGACTTCCATCATCCAATCATCTGCAAGCAAAAATTGTGTTTTGTTTTTTTAATCTTCCTTGCATGTGATTGGCTATTCTTTATAAAGTGAGTCTCCCCCCTCATTTACTAACCTCCGGAGCAGGGATTCCCAAACTATGGCCCACCAGATGTTCAGGAACTACAATTCCCATCATGCCTAGCCTCGTCTGTGAATGTCAGAGTTTTACAATGCCTCATGGGAGGTGTAGTTCTGCAGCAGCTGGAGGGCCGTAGTTTGGGAATCCCTGCTCTACAGCCCCCGCACCGTCTATTTGCCTTTAGTAACTCCGCCCCTACGTCTGCCGCCGGTCCGGCAACCAAAGTAGCGATCGCTAAACGTGGCGCCTGTGTGTACAGCCTAGATTGTCAGCTCCTGGGTCACATTGTCTGTATATAATGCTGTCCTATATTTCTGCAGCAATAGATTATAACTCAAAGCTTCAAGACTGTTCAAGCCCTGCATACTGCTGACTTCTCTAATCACCAATCAATGGGGGTGATTATTATTTATTGATTTTCCAGTCTTTGTTTCTTTTTTTGGAGGAGGGGGGTGGTAAAAGAAAAGGGATCTTGTTGGAGAGTGTGATGATGTCGGCTGCGTTGGAAAAGGCGGCACGTCAGTTCACGTTTTCCATTTATCCCCCGGATCACACCGGTGCGGTTTTGAAAATCGCGCAATTTCAAAGCAGCACATCGGTGCGATTTTGCGCTGCGGATTTCATTGCGGCCTGCGACTTCATTTAACGGAAGTCTATGGAAGCCGCAATGAAAATCGGTAAAAAGAAGCGCAAGAACCTTTTTCATAATCGCTGTGACGTGAATGTTTCCATTGCCGGCAATGGGGTGCGATTTGGAAATGTCAAATCGCATGAGAAGTCGCAGCGGTGTGAACGGCGCTCAGAGAGAATTCTCAGTGCCACCTCTACTGCGACTCTCATTGTTTATATCAGATTTTCACTTCTTTTTTTCTTTGCTTTATAAGTTATTATATAAATCGTCTATTCAATAAAATGATTAAAAGATATAAAATGTGTTTTTTTTTTTTTATTGGAGTCACATTCACCGCCTCCAGCATTGGCTCCAGCATTAAACATCAGAGTCATATTCACCGGCTCCAGCATTAAACATGGGAGTCACATTCACCAGCTCCAGCATTAAACATGGGAGTCACATTCACCAGCTCCAGCATTACACATGAGAGTCACATTCACCGGCTCCAGCAATAAACATGGGAGTCACATTCACCGGCTCCAGCATTAAACATGGGAGTCACATTCACCGGCTCCAGCATTAAACATGGGAGTCACATTCACCGGCTCCAGCATTAAACATGGGAGTCACATTCACCGGCTCCAGCATTACACATGGGAATCACATTGCTTCGGGGCCCCCAGTTCCAGTGACAGCTCTGTATCAGGATGCTTCGGGGGCCCCCAGTTCCATAGAAACATAGAATGTGTCGGCAGATAAGAACCATTTGGCCCATCTAGTCTGCCCAATATATGTGAATCCTATGAATAGTCCTTGGCCCTATCTTATATGAAGGATAGCCTTATGCCTATCCCATGCATGCTTAAACTCCTTCACTGTATTTGCAGCTACCACTTCTGCAGGAAGGTTATTCCATGCATCCACTACTCTCTCAGTAAAGTAATACTTCCTCATATTACTTTTAAACCTTTGCCCCTCTAATTTAAAACTGTGTCCTCTTGTGGTAGTTTTTCTTCTTTTAAATATGCTCTCCTCCTTTACCGAGTTGATTCCCTTTATGTATTTAAAAGTTTCTATCATATTCCCTCTGTCTCTTCTTTCTCCAAAGCTATACATGTTAAGGTCCTTTAACCTTTCCTGGTAAGTTTTTTCCTGCAATCCATGTACTAGTTTAGTAGCTCTTCTCTGAACTCTCTCTAGAGTATCTATATCCTTCTGGAGATATGGCCTCCAGTACTGCGCACAATACTCCAAGTGAGGTCTCACCAGTGTTCTGTACAGCGGCATAAGCACTTCTCTCTTTCTACTGCTTATACCTCTCCCTATACATCCAAGCATTCTGCTGGCATTTCGTGCTGCTCTATTACATTGTCTTCCCACCTTTAAGTCTTCTGAAATAATTACTCCTAAATCCCTTTCCTCAGATACTGAGGTCAGGACTGTGTCAAATATTCTATATTCTGCCCTTGGGTTTTTACCCCCCAGGTGCATTATCTTGCACTTATCCACATTAAATTTCAGTTGCCAGAGTTCTGACCATTCTTCTAGTTTTCCTAAATCCTTTTCCATTTGGCGTTTCCCTCCAGGAACATCAACCCTGTTACATATCTTTGTGTCATCAGCAAAAAGACAAACCTTACCATCGAGGCCTTTTGTAATATCACTTATGAAGATATTAAACAAAATTGGTCCCAGTACAGATCCCTGAGGTACCCCACTGGTAACATGACCTTGTTCTGAATGTTCTCCATTGACTACAACCCTCTGTTGTCTGTCACTCAGCCACTGCCTAATCCACTCAACAATATGGGAGTCCATGCTCAATGACTGCAGTTTATTGATAAGTCTTCTATGTGGGACAGTGTCAAAAGCCTTACTAAAATCTAGATATGCAATGTCTACGGCACCTCCACCATCTATTATTTTAGTCACCCAGTCAAAAAAATCTATAAGATTTGTTTGACATGATCTCCCTGAAGTAAACCCATGTTGTTTTTCATCTTGCAATCCATGGGATTTAAGATGTTCCACAATCCTATCCTTTAATAGGGTTTCCATTAATTTGCCTACTATTGATGTCAGACTCACTGGTTTATAGTTGCTCGATTCCTCCCTACTACCTTTCTTGTGAATGGGCACGACATTTGCCAATTTCCAATCTTCCGGGACGACTCCTGTTACTAATGATTGGTTAAATAAATCTGTTAATGGTTTTGCCAGCTCACCACTAAGCTCTTTTAATAATTTTGGGTGTATCTCATCAGGACCCTGTGACTTATTTGTCTTCACTTTAGACAGCAATCTTAGAACGTCTTCCTCTGTAAAGACACATGCATCAAACGATTCATTAGTCATCCTTTCAAGTGGAGGTCCTTCTCCTTTTTCTTCTGTAAAAACTGAACAGAAGTATTCATTAAGGCAGTCGGCTAGCCCTTTATTCCCTTCTACATACCTTCCGTCCTTTGTTTTTAATTTAGTTATTCCTTGTTTTAATTTCCTTTTTTCATTTATATATCTGAAGAATGTCTTATCCCCCTTTTTCATAGACTGAGCTAGTTTTTCTTCTGCCTGCGCTTTAGAAGTTCTTATAAATTGCTTGGCCTCTTTCCAGTGACAGCTCTGTATCAGGATACTTCGGGGCCCCCAGTTCCAGTGACAGCTCTGTATCAGGATGCTTCGGGGCCCCCAGTTCCAGTGACAGCTCTGTATCAGGATGCTTCGGGGCCCTCAGTTCCAGTGACAGCTCTGTATCAGGATGCTTCGGGGCCCTCAGTTCCAGTGACAGCTCTGTATCAGGATGCTTCGGGGCCCTCAGTTCCAGTGACAGCTCTGTATCAGAATGCTTCGGGGGCCCTCAGTTCCAGAGACAGCTCTGTATCAGGATGCTTCGGGGCCCTCAGTTCCAGTGACAGCTCTGTATCAGGATGCTTCGGGGCCCTCAGTTCCAGTGACAGCTCTGTATCAGGAAGCTTCGGGGCCCTCAGTTCCAGTGACAGCTCTGTATCAGGATACTTCGGGGCCCCTCAGTTCCAGTGACAGCTCTGTATCAGGATGGTTCGGGGCCCCTCAGTTCCAGTGACAGCTCTGTATCAGGATGGTTCGGGGGCCCTCAGTTCCAGTGACAGCTCTGTATCAGGATGCTTTGAGGCCCTCAGTTCCAGTGACAGCTCTGTATCAGGATACTTCGGGGCCCTCAGTTCCAGTGACAGCTCTGTATCAGGATACTTCGGGGGCCCTCAGTTCCAGTGACAGCTCTGTATCAGGATACTTCGGGGGCCCCCAGTTCCAGAGACAGCTCTGTATCAGGATGCTTTGGGGCCCCCAGTTCCAGTGACAGCTCTGTATCAGGATGGTTCGGGGGCCCTCAGTTCCAGTGACAGCTCTGTATCAGGATGCTTCGGGGCCCTCAGTTCCAGTGACAGCTCTGTATCAGGATGCTTCGGGGCCCTCAGTTCCAGTGACCGCTCTGTATCAGGATGCTTCGGGGCCCCTCAGTTTCAGTGACAGCTCTGTATCAGGATGCTTCGGGGCCCTCAGTTCCAGTGACAGCTCTGTATCATGATGCTTCGGGGGCCCTCAGTTCCAGTGACAGCTCTGTATCAGGATGCTTCGGGGCCCCTAAGTTCCAGTGACAGCTCTGTATCAGGATGCTTCGGGGCCCTCAGTTCCAGTGAAAGCTCTGTATCAGGATTCTTCGGGGGCCCTCAGTTCCAGTGACAGCTCTGTATCAGGATGGTTCGGGGGCCCTCAGTTCCGGTGACAGCTCTGTATCAGGATGCTTCGGGGCCCTCAGTTCCAGTGACAGCTCTGTATCAGAATGCTTCGGGGGCCCTCAGTTCCAGAGACAGCTCTGTATCAGGATGCTTCGGGGCCCTCAGTTCCAGTGACAGCTCTGTATCAGGATGCTTCGGGGCCCTCAGTTCCAGTGACAGCTCTGTATCAGGAAGCTTCGGGGCCCTCAGTTCCAGTGACAGCTCTGTATCAGGATACTTCGGGGCCCCTCAGTTCCAGTGACAGCTCTGTATCAGGATGGTTCGGGGCCCCTCAGTTCCAGTGACAGCTCTGTATCAGGATGCTTTGAGGCCCTCAGTTCCAGTGACAGCTCTGTATCAGGATACTTCGGGGCCCTCAGTTCCAGTGACAGCTCTGTATCAGGATACTTCGGGGGCCCCCAGTTCCAGTGACAGCTCTGTATCAGGATGGTTCGGGGGCCCTCAGTTCCAGTGACAGCTCTGTATCAGGATGCTTCGGGGCCCTCAGTTCCAGTGACAGCTCTGTATCAGGATGCTTCGGGGCCCTCAGTTCCAGTGACCGCTCTGTATCAGGATGCTTCGGGGCCCCTCAGTTTCAGTGACAGCTCTGTATCAGGATGCTTCGGGGCCCTCAGTTCCAGTGACAGCTCTGTATCATGATGCTTCGGGGGCCCTCAGTTCCAGTGACAGCTCTGTATCAGGATGCTTCGGGGCCCCTAAGTTCCAGTGACAGCTCTGTATCAGGATGCTTCGGGGCCCTCAGTTCCAGTGAAAGCTCTGTATCAGGATTCTTCGGGGGCCCTCAGTTCCAGTGACAGCTCTGTATCAGGATGGTTCGGGGGCCCTCAGTTCCGGTGACAGCTCTGTATCAGGATGCTTCGGGGCCCTCAGTTCCAGTGACAGCTCTGTATCAGGATACTTCTGGGCCTTCAGTTCCAGTGAAAGCTCTGTATCAGGATGCTTCGGGGGCCCCTCAGTTCCAGTGACAGCTCTGTATCAGAATGGTTTAAGGCCCTCATTTCCAGTGACAGCTCTGTATCAGGATACTTCGGGGCCCTCAGTTCCAGTGACAGCTCTGTATCAGGATGCTTCGGGGCCCCCAGTTCCAGTGACAGCTCTGTATCAGGATGCTTCGGGGCCCTCAGTTCCAGTGACAGCTCTGTATCAGGATGCTTCGGGGCCCTCAGTTCCAGTGACAGCTCTGTATCAGGATGCTTCGGGGCCCTCAGTTCCAATGACAGCTCTGTATCAGAATGCTTCGGGGGCCCTCAGTTCCAGAGACAGCTCTGTATCAGGATGCTTCGGGGCCCTCAGTTCCAGTGACAGCTCTGTATCAGGATGCTTCGGGGCCCTCAGTTCCAGTGACAGCTCTGTATCAGGAAGCTTCGGGGCCCTCAGTTCCAGTGACAGCTCTGTATCAGGATACTTTGGGGGCCCCCAGTTCCGGTGACAGCTCTGTATCAGGATACTTCGGGGCCCCTCAGTTCCAGTGACAGCTCTGTATCAGGATGGTTCGGGGCCCCTCAGTTCCAGTGACAGCTCTGTATCAGGATGGTTCGGGGGCCCTCAGTTCCAGTGACAGCTCTGTATCAGGATACTTCGGGGGCCCCCAGTTCCAGAGACAGCTCTGTATCAGGATGCTTTGGGGCCCCCAGTTCCAGTGACAGCTCTGTATCAGGATGGTTCAGGGGCCCTCAGTTCCAGTGACAGCTCTGTATCAGGATGCTTCGGGGCCCTCAGTTCCAGTGACAGCTCTGTATCAGGATGCTTCGGGGCCCTCAGTTCCAGTAACCGCTCTGTATCAGGATGCTTCGGGGCCCCTCAGTTTCAGTGACAGCTCTGTATCAGGATGCTTCGGGGCCCTCAGTTCCAGTGACAGCTCTGTATCATGATGCTTCGGGGGCCCTCAGTTCCAGTGACAGCTCTGTATCAGGATGCTTCGGGGCCCCTAAGTTCCAGTGACAGCTCTGTATCAGGATGCTTCGGGGCCCTCAGTTCCAGTGAAAGCTCTGTATCAGGATTCTTCGGGGGCCCTCAGTTCCAGTGACAGCTCTGTATCAGGATGGTTCGGGGGCCCTCAGTTCCGGTGACAGCTCTGTATCAGGATGCTTCGGGGCCCTCAGTTCCAGTGACAGCTCTGTATCAGGATACTTCTGGGCCCTCAGTTCCAGTGAAAGCTCTGTATCAGAATGGTTTAAGGCCCTCATTTCCAGTGACAGCTCTGTATCAGGATACTTCGGGGCCCTCAGTTCCAGTGACAGCTCTGTATCAGGATGGTTCGGGGGCCTCAGTTCCAGTGACAGCTCTGTATCAGGATGCTTCGGGGCCCTCAGTTCCAGTGACAGCTCTGTATCAGGATGGTTCGGGGCCCCTCAGTTCCAGTGACAGCTCTGTATCAGGATACTTCGGGGGCCCCCAGTTCCAGTGACAGCTCTGTATCAGGATGCTTTTGGGCCCCCAGTTCCAGTGACAGCTCTGTATCAGGATACTTCGGGGCCCCCAGTTCCAGTGACAGCTCTGTATCAGGATGCTTCGGGGCCCCCAGTTCCAGTGACAGCTCTGTATCCGAAGGATGCTTTGGGGGACTTTAGTTCCGGTGACAGCTCTGTATCAGGATGCTTCAGGGGCCCTCAGCTCCGGTGACAGCTCTGTATCAGGATATTTAGGGGCCCCCAGTTCCGGTGACAGCTCTGTATCAGGATGCTTCGGGGGCCCTCAGTTCCGGTGACAGCTCTGTATCAGGATGCTTCAGAGGCCTCAGTTCCGGTGACAGCTCTGTATCAGGATGCGTCGGGGCCCTCAGTTCCAGTGACAGCTCTGTATCAGGATACTTCGGGGCCCTCAGTTCCGGTGACGGCTCTGTATCAGGATGCTTCGGGGGCCCTCAGTTCCAGTGACAGCTCTGTATCAGGATGCTTCGGGGCCCTCAGTTCCAGTGACAGCTCTGTATCAGGATGGTTCGGGGGCCCTCAGTTCCGGTGACAGCTCTGTATCAGGATGCCTCGGGGCCCCTCAGTTCCACTGACAGCTCTGTATCAAGATACTTCGGGGCCCTCAGTTGAGGTGACAGCTCTGTATCAGGATGCTTCGGGGCCCTCAGTTCCAGTGACAGCTCTGTATCAGGATACTTCGGGGCCCTCAGTTCCGGTGACAGCTCTGTATCAGGATGCTTCGGGGGCCCCCAGTTCCAGTGACAGCTCTGTATCAGAATGGTTTAAGGCCCTCATTTCCAGTGACAGCTCTGTATCAGGATACTTCGGGGCCCTCAGTTCCGGTGACAGCTCTGTATCAGGATGGTTCGGGGGCCCTCAGTTCCAGTGACAGCGCTGTATCAGGATGGTTCGGGGCCCCTCAGTTCCGGTGATGGCTCTGTATCAGGATACTTCGGGGCCCTCAGTTCCGGTGACAGCTCTGTATCAGGATGGTTCGGGGGCCCTCAGTTCCAGTGACAGCTCTGTATCAGGATGGTTCGGGGCCCCTCATTTCCAGTGACAGCTCTGTATCAGGATACTTCGGGGCCCTCAGTTCCAGTGACAGCTCTGTATCAGGATGGTTCGGGGCCCTCAGTTCCGGTGACAGCTCTGTATTAGGATACTTCGGGGCCCTCAGTTCCGGTGACGGCTCTGTATCAGGATGGTTCGGGGCCCCTCAGTTCCAGTGACAGCTCTATATCAGGATGGTTCGGGGCCCCTCGGTTCCAGTGACAGCTCTGTATCAGGATGCTTCGGGGCCCTCAGTTCCAGTGACAGCTCTGTATCAGGATATTTCGGGGCCCTCAGTTCCAGTGACAGCTCTGTATCAGGATACTTTGGGGCCCCTCGGTTCCAGTGACAGCTCTGTATCAGGATACTTCGGGGCCCTCAGTTCCGGTGACAGCTCTGTATCAGGATGCTTCGGGGCCCTCAGTTCCATTGACAGCTCTGTATCCGAAGGATGCTTTGGGGGCCCTCAGTTCCGGTGACAGCTCTGTATCAGGATACTTTGGGGCCCCTCGGTTCCAGTGACAGCTCTGTATCAGGATACTTCGGGGCCCTCAGCTCCGGTGACAGCTCTGTATCAGGATATTTCGGGGCCCTCAGTTCCAGTGACGGCTCTGTATCAGGATACTTCGGGGGCCCCCAGTTCCGGTGACAGCTCTGTATCAGGATGCTTCGGGGGCCCTCACTTCCGGTGACAGCTCTGTATCAGGATATTTCGGGGCCCTCAGTTCCAGTGACGGCTCTGTATCAGGATACTTCGGGGGCCCCCAGTTCCGGTGACAGCTCTGTATCAGGATGCGTCGGGGGCCTCAGTTCCAGTGACGGCTCTGTATCAGGATGCTTCGGGGCCCTCAGTTCCAGTGACAGCTCTGTATCAGGATGCTTCGGGGCCCCTCGGTTCCAGTGACAGCTCTGTATCAGGATGCTTCGGGGCCCCTCGGTTCCAGTGACAGCTCTGTATCAGGATGCTTCGGGGGCCCTCAGTTCCAGTGACAGCTCTGTATCAGGATGGTTCGGGGCCCCTCAGTTCCAGTGACAGCTCTGTATCAGGATGGTTCGGGGGCCCTCAGTTCCGGTGACGGCTCTGTATCAGGATGCTTCGGGCCCCTCAGTTCCAGTGACAGCTCTGTATCAGAGTGGTTTAAGGCCCTCATTTCCAGTGACAGCTCTGTATCAGGATGGTTCGGGGCCCCTCAGTTCCAGTGACAGCTCTGTATCAGGATGCTTCAGGGCCCCCAGTTCCAGTGACAGCTCTGTATCAGGATACTTCGGGACCCCTCGGTTCCAGTGACAGCTCTGTATCAGGATGGTTCGGGGGCCCTCAGTTCCAGTGACAGCTCTGTATCAGGATATTTCGGGGCCCCTCAGTTCCGGTGACAGCTCTGTATCAGGATACTTCGGGCCCCTCAGTTCCGGTGACAGCTCTGTATCAGGATACTTCGGGGGCCCCCAGTTCCAGTGACTGCTCTGTATCAGGATGCTTCGGGGCCCCTCAGTTCCGGTGACAGCTCTGTATCAGGATACTTCGGGGGCCCTCAGTTCCGGTGACAGCTCTGTATCAGGATACTTCGGGGGCCCTCAGTTCCGGTGACAGCTCTGTATCAGGATACTTCGGGGCCCCTCAGTTCCGGTGACAGCTCTGTATCAGGATACTTCGGGGGCCCCCAATTCCGGTGACAGCTCTGTATCAGGATACTTCGGGGGCCCCCAGTTCCGGTGACAGCTCTGTATCAGGATGGTTCGGGGGCCCTCAGTTCCAGTGACAGCTCTGTATCAGGATATTTCGGGGCCCCTCAGTTCCGGTGACAGCTCTGTATCAGGATACTTCGGGGCCCCTCAGTTCCGGTGACAGCTCTGTATCAGGATACTTCGGGGGCCCCTCAGTTCCGGTGACAGCTCTGTATCAGGATACTTCGGGGCCCTCAGTTCCGGTGATGGCTCTGTATCAGGATACTTCGGGGGCCCTCAGTTCCGGTGACAGCTCTGTATCAGGATGCTTCGGGGCCCCTCAGTTCCGGTGACAGCTCTGTATCAGGATACTTCGGGGCCCCGCAGTTCCAGTGACGGCTCTGTATCAGGATACTTCGGGGCCCTCAGTTCCGGTGACAGCTCTGTATCAGGATGCTTCAGGGCCCCTCAGTTCCGGTGACAGCTCTGTATCAGGATACTTCGGGGGCCCCCAATTCCGGTGACAGCTATGTATCAGGATGCTTCGGGGCCCCTCAGTTCCGGTGACAGCTCTGTATCAGGATGCTTCAGGGCCCCTCAGTTCCGGTGACAGCTCTGTATCAGGATACTTCGGGGGCCCCCAATTCCGGTGACAGCTCTGTATCAGGATGCTTCGGGGCCCCTCAGTTTTGGTGACAGCTCTGTATCAGGATACTTCGGGGCCCCGCAGTTCCAGTGACAGCTCTGTATCAGGATGCTTCGGGGCCCCTCAGTTCCGGTGACAGCTCTGTATCAGGATGGTTCGGGGCCCTCAGTTCCAGTGACGGCTCTGTATCAGGATACTTCGGGCCCCTCAGTTCCAGTGACGGCTCTGTATCAGGATACTTCGGGGCCCCTCAGTTCCGGTGACAGCTCTGTATCAGGATGGTTCGGGGCCCTCAGTTCCAGTGACAGCTCTGTATCAGGATACTTCGGGCCCCTCAGTTCCAGTGACGGCTCTGTATCAGGATACTTCGGGCCCCTCAGTTCCAGTGACGGCTCTGTATCAGGATACTTCGGGCCCCTCAGTTCCGGTGACAGCTCTGTATCAGGATGCTTCGGGCCCCTCAGTTCCAGTGACAGCTCTGTATCAGGATACTTCGGGGCCCTCAGTTCCGGTGACAGCTCTGTATCAGGATACTTCGGGCCCTCAGTTCCGGTGACAGCTCTGTATCAGGATACTTTGGGGCCCCTCAGTTCCGGTGACAGCTCTGTATCAGGATGGTTCGGGGCCCCTCAGTTCCGGTGACAGCTCTGTATCAGGATGGTTCGGGGCCCCTCAGTTCCGGTGACAGCTCTGTATCAGGATGGTTCGGGGGCCCCTCAGTTCCGGTGATGGCTCTGTATCAGGATACTTCGGGGCCCTCAGTTCCGGTGATGGCTCTATATCAGGATACTTCGGGGCCCTCAGTTCCGGTGATGGCTCTGTATCCTGCGGGGATCCGTTAGCCATATAAGAAATGCTGCTGAAGTCGGGGCCCTGAAGTGAGAACCACCTGGGGCCTCCCTAAGGCCCTTCTCCTTCCCCCCATGGTTGGACCCTTCCCCTGGGGGAGGAGTCATCATGCTCGCCTGGACACACAGGATAGGACTGATATGTGAGCGCCCGCCTCTGCAGAACTAAGGACCGCCCACCAGGAGAACATCACATGACACCCAGAAAACACTGAATGAATAAATAGGGAGAGGGGGAGATCAGGAGTGGGGGATGGGGGTCTTACACTGAGGGGTGCTCTAGTGGGGGGGCAGGGCGAGCTCCAGGACTACTCAAATGGGGGACAGGGCAGGAAGTTCTGGGGTGATACACTGGGGGGGTGGGACCAGGGGTGAGGGATGCTTTAGTTGGGGGGGGCAGTATGCTCTAAGGGGGGCTGGGTACCATGGAATAAGGGGTGCTCCCCTAGAAGATGGGGATGGGGGAGGGGTGTTCCAGTCGGAGGACAGGGCTGAAATGCTGGGGTTAGGGGTGGGAGCCTGACATGCTGAGATGAAGACTACTTAAGGGGGGGGGGGCAGGGCAGGCTGTTCTGGGGTGATCCACTGGGAGGTGGGGCTACGAGTGCTGGGAAGAGGGGGGGCTGGGTATCCTGGTATGAGGGGTGCTCCCCTGGTGGATGGGGTTGGGGGGGCGCTCCATTGGGGGTGGGGGCGCTCCATTGGGGGTGGGGTTGGGGTGGGGGGGCGCTCCATTGGGGGTGGGGTTGGGGTGGGGGGGCGCTCCATTGGGGGTGGGGTTAGAAGTCGTGGAGTGCGGCCTCCATGGGGCTTTGTTCTGTCATTAGTAGGACCCTCCAGGTGATCAATAACTGCCCGGTTACCATGGAGACAACTCACAGCACACAGCCGGTTACCATGGTGACAGCTCACAGCCGGTTACCATGGAGACAACTCACAGCACACTGCCCGGTTACCATGGTGACCCCCTCACAGCACACTGCCTGGTTACCATGGAGACCCCTCACAGCACACTGCCGGTTACCATGGAGACAGCTCACAGCACATTGCCGGTTACCATGGAGACCCCCTCACAGCACACTGCCGGTTACCATGGAGACAGCTCACAGCACACTGCAGGTTACCATGGAGACCCCTCACAGCACACTGCCGGTTACCATGGAGACAGCTCACAGCACACTGCCGGTTACCATGGAGACAACTCACAGCACACTGCCGGTTACCATGGAGACAGCTCACAGCACACTGCCGGTTACCATGGAGACCCCCTCACAGCACACTGCCGGTTACCATGGAGACAGCTCACAGCACACTGCCGGTTACCATGGTGACCCCCTCACAGCACACTGCCGGTTACCATGGAGACAGCTCACAGCACACTGCCGGTTACCATGGAGACAGCTCACAGCACACTGCCGGTTACCATGGAGACAGCTCACAGCACACTGCCGGTTACCATGGTGACCCCCTCACAGCACACTGCCGGTTACCATGGAGACAGCTCACAGCACACTGCCGGTTACCATGGAGACACCTCACAGCACACTGCCGGTTACCATGGAGACAACTCACAGCACACTGCCCGGTTACCATGGTGACAGCTCACAGCACACAGCCGGTTACCATGGTGACAGCTCACAGCCGGTTACCATGGAGACACCTCACAGCACACTGCCGGTTACCATGGTGACAGCTCACAGCCGGTTACCATGGAGACAACTCACAGCACACTGGCCGGTTACCATGGAGACACCTCACAGCACACTGGCCGGTTACCATGGTAACACACCGCCTTTCACCACACGCTTCCCCCTCTGTAGAGCCCGCCATAGCTGTTTGCAGTCACGTGTACGGGGCAGTGGGCGGAGCCGCTACTTCACTCACCCAGTCCATTTCCATTCTGGTTGTGGAGCGGCACGCCCCCGAATTTTATCCAATGTCAGCAAAGAATCTCTCTTCTGAGCCCCGCCCCCGCAGCGGGATTGGCTAAAAGTTATGCTCACATGACCGGAAGTAGTCGGAGGGAGAAGGGGGGAGGGCGGAGCTGTCATGGTGGCCAAGGTGAGGACAGAGACTTCACTCCCCCTCCCCCCCCCACCACAGTCCGGCTCCCCCCTTCCCCAGGGGGGCTCAGGCTGTTTCTCCCCCCCCCCGGTCACCCTCCACGCTGTGCGAGATCCGATCTCTCCCCCCCCCCCCCCACCACCACCGGGCTCTATGGAGGGGGTGTCCCCCTGCTGGGGGGGCTGCAGTGAGGGGGTGGGACTGGAGGCCCTAGGGGAGGGGTGCTAATTGGGGGCGGAGCTTGATGTTCTGGGGGAGGGGTGCCCTATTGGGGCGGAGCTGGGTGTCCTATGGGAGGGGTGCTTTATTGGGGGGTGGAGCTGGGAGTCCCTGGGGGAGGGGTTCTTCTTTTAGGGGGCGGGTCTTAGTTGTATAATTAGTGGGACCCTCCATGTGATTGGATGAGGAGACGGCGATTCGTCCCGGAAACTTTCTGAATCTTTTGTGAGAAATCTCTCCGAGCCAATCACCTCCTTCCCTGTGACTGGGGTGATATTTACCCCTCCCCCCCCCTCACCTCCCCCCCGCCCTCACCTCCCCTTCCCCCCCCCCCTTCACTTCCCCTTCCCCCCCTCCCCCGCCCTCACCTCCCCTTCCCCCTCCCCCGCCCTCACCTCCCCTTCCCTCCCCCCTTCACCTTCCCTTCCCCCCCCTCCCCCGCCTTCACCTCCCCTTCCCCCCCGCCCCCCTCCCCCCCCCTCTATTCTCTCTCACTCTATGTTGTCTCTCTTGCAGATCCTGAAGTTGGCGGTGTTGCCGGCTGGTCTGGCGCTCTCCTCCTATGGGCTGTACGCCGTGTCTGACCGCGAGCCGAAGGGACCCCCGCTGAGTCCTCACCAGGTGACATCTCTACCCCTCCCCCATATCACTGAGATTCTGCCCCCCCCCCCCCCTTATCACTGAGATTCCCCCCCAATAATGCTGAGATTTTACCCCCCCCCCAAATATCACAGATTCCCCCCCCCCCCATATCCCTGAGATTTCCCACCCATAATATTTGGGGGGGGGGGGGTGGAATCTCAGTGTTATTTTGGGGAGGGAATAGAATCTACCGGCCGTTCCCTCAGCAGCTTGGAAGTCCCCCCCCCCCCCAATGCACCCAAGTTGCAGGCCCGCCTCCCACACATTCCTATTGGCCAGAGAGGCGACCCATTATAGTAATGGGCCAATGACAATGTGTAGGAGGGGCTAAGTGCCAGAACTGGGAATTGCAGCCAATGAGAGCGCAGAGCTGTCAGTAACTTCATAAATCTGCATGAATAATCCCGACATGTCACATTGTATCACAACCGGATCATTGCTCTGCAAAGCTCCGCCTTTTATCATTATAAAGATGTCCGGGTGCTCCGGTCAGTGACTCCGCCCAGGCTGAGATGATGTCATCAGTCTGCTGCAGGCAGGAGGAAGCATTTCCTCAGTCTCCCCTCCCCCAGTGATCAGGCTGTACATTGTATCTTTGTAGGCAGATCTGTATGGTGACGGTTTGATATATTTATTTATTTCTCTTGCAGTTGTCGGTGTATTCGGCTCCTCCTCGGTATTCCAGGTTCATTGAAGAAGAGCCGGGCCGGGTGCAGCTCTCCATCTCTGCGGTGCGCACAGCGTTCTCACCTGTTGTGACGTGGGGGAAGGTAAGTGCAGGGACACCACGCCCCCTCCTAAAATTCTAGACCTGATGAAGGCGGAGTGCTAGAGCCACCAAAACGCGTTGCTTGTAATCACCTCCATATCAACTCAATATAAAAAATGAATTTGGACTCTTCCACCATTGGCCTGCCACTCTCATTACACCTTTTACTGTAACACGCTTCCTGTCCTGGGGGGCGACTGCGCCTCCTGTCCTGGGGGGCGACTGCGCCTCCTGTCCTGGGGGGCGACTGCGCTTCCTGTCCTGGGGGGCGACTGCGCCTCCTGTCCCTCTCATTACACCTTTTACTGTAACACGCTTCCTTTTCCGGGGGCGACTGTGCTTCCTGTCCTGGGGGGCGACTGTGCTTCCTGTCCCTCTCATTACACCTTTTACTGTAACACGCTTCCTGTCCTGGGGGGCGACTGCGCTTCCTGTCCAGGGGGCGACTGTGCTTCCTGTCCTGGGGGGCGACTGCGCTTCCTGTCCAGGGGGCGACTGCGCTTCCTGTCCAGGGGGCGACTGCGCTTCCTGTTCAGGGGGCGACTGCGCTTCCTGTCCTGGGGGCGACTGCGTCCTGTCCCTCTCATTACACCTTTTACTGTAACACGCTTCCTGTCCTGGGGGGCGACTGTGCTTCCTGTCCCTCTCATTACACCTTTTACTGTAACACACTTCCTGTCCTGTCGGCGACTGCGCTTCCTGTCCCTCTCATTACTCCTTTTACTGTAACACGCTTCCTGTCCTGGGGGCGACTGTGCTTCCTGTCCTGGGGGGCGACTGTGCTTCCTGTCCCTCTCATTACACCTTTTACTGTAACACGCTTCCTGTCCCGGGGGCGACTGTGCTTCCTGTCCCGGGGGCGACTGTGCTTCCTGTCCCGGGGGTGACTGTGCTTCCTGTCCTGGGGGGCGACTGTGCTTCCTGTCCCTCTCATTACACCTTTTACTGTAACACGCTTCCTGTCCTGGGGGGCGACTGCGCTTCCTGTCCAGGGGGCGACTGCGCTTCCTGTCCAGGGGGCGACTGCGCTTCCTGTCCTGGGGGCGACTGCGTCCTGTCCCTCTCATTACACCTTTTACTGTAACACGCTTCCTGTCCTGTCGGCGACTGTGCTTCCTGTCCCTCTCATTACACCTTTTACTGTAACACACTTCCTGTCCTGTCGGCGACTGCGCTTCCTGTCCCTCTCATTACTCCTTTTACTGTAACACGCTTCCTGTCCTGGGGGCGACTGTGCTTCCTGTCCTGGGGGCGACTGTGCTTCCTGTCCTGGGGGCGACTGTGCTTCCTGTCCCTCTCATTACACCTTTTACTGTAACACACTTCCTGTCCTGTCGGCGACTGCGCTTCCTGTCCCTCTCATTACTCCTTTTACTGTAACGTGCTTCCTGTCCTGGGGGCGACTGTGCTTCCTGTCCTGGGGGGCGACTGCGCTTCCTGTCCTGGGGGTGACTGTGCTTCCTGTCCCTCTCATTACACCTTTTACTGTAACGCGCTTCCTGTCCTGGGGGCGACTGCGCTTCCTGTCCCTCTCATTACACCTTTTACTGTAACACGCTTCCTGTCCTGGGGGGCGACTGTGCTTCCTGTCCTGGGGGGCGACTGTGCTTCCTGTCCCTCTCATTACACCTTTTACTGTAACACGCTTCCTGTCCTGGGGGGCGACTGCGCTTCCTGTCCAGGGGGCGACTGCGCTTCCTGTCCAGGGGGCGACTGCGCTTCCTGTCCTGGGGGCGACTGCGTCCTGTCCCTCTCATTACACCTTTTACTGTAACACGCTTCCTGTCCTGTCGGCGACTGTGCTTCCTGTCCCTCTCATTACACCTTTTACTGTAACACACTTCCTGTCCTGTCGGCGACTGCGCTTCCTGTCCCTCTCATTACTCCTTTTACTGTAACACGCTTCCTGTCCTGGGGGCGACTGTGCTTCCTGTCCTGGGGGCGACTGTGCTTCCTGTCCTGGGGGCGACTGTGCTTCCTGTCCCTCTCATTACACCTTTTACTGTAACACACTTCCTGTCCTGTCGGCGACTGCGCTTCCTGTCCCTCTCATTACTCCTTTTACTGTAACGTGCTTCCTGTCCTGGGGGCGACTGTGCTTCCTGTCCTGGGGGGCGACTGCGCTTCCTGTCCTGGGGGTGACTGTGCTTCCTGTCCCTCTCATTACACCTTTTACTGTAACGCGCTTCCTGTCCTGGGGGCGACTGCGCTTCCTGTCCCTCTCATTACACCTTTTACTGTAACACGCTTCCTGTCCTGGGGGCGACTGTGCTTCCTGTCCTGGGGGCGACTGTGCTTCCTGTCCCTCTCATTACACCTTTTACTGTAACACGCTTCCTGTCCTGGGGGTGACTGCGCTTCCTGTCCTGGGGGGCGACTGCACTTCCTGTCCTGGGGGCGACTGTGCTTCCTGTCCCTCTCATTACACCTTTTACTGTAACACGCTTCCTGTCCTGGGGGGCGACTGCGCTTCCTGTTCTGGGGGTGACTGCGCTTCCTGTCCGGGGGGCGACTGCATTTCCTGTCCTGGGGGCGACTGCACTTCCTGTCCTGGGGGTGACTGTGCTTCCTGTCCCTCTCATTACACCTTTTACTGTAACGCGCTTCCTGTCCTGGGGGCGACTGCGCTTCCTGTCCTGGGGGCGACTGCGCTTCCTGTCCTGGGGGCGACTGCGCTTCCTGTCCCTCTCATTACACCTTTTACTGTAACACGCTTCCTGTCCTGGGGGGCGACTGCGCTTCCTGTTCTGGGGGTGACTGCGCTTCCTGTCCGGGGGGCGACTGCATTTCCTGTCCTGGGGGCGACTGCACTTCCTGTCCTGGGGGTGACTGTGCTTCCTGTCCCTCTCATTACACCTTTTACTGTAACGCGCTTCCTGTCCTGGGGGCGACTGCGCTTCCTGTCCTGGGGGCGACTGTGCTTCCTGTCCCTCTCATTACACCTTTTACTGTAACACGCTTCCTGTCCTGGGGTGACTTTTTTTTTTTAAATAGTTTTTCTTCATTTCTGTTATAAAATTTTGCAAATAAATAATCTTTCATCATAAATTTTGCCCAAATTTGTATTCTGCTCTAATTCTTGGGTGAAAATAACCCAAATCAGTGAATAATATTTATTCTGTAGGAAAGTTACAGAATCCACAAACTATGGGAAATATATCTGACGATCGATCGATCCTGATGTACTGGCGGCCGATCTCATTTTTTTGAGACCCAAAAATGCCAGAACAGTACAAATACCCCCAAATCACCCCCCTTTTTTTGGGGGAAATTTAAACAGTCTGAGGTACTTGGTAAGAGGCATGGCAGTTTTGTTTTTGAAGTTTGTACTTTTTTGTCACAATTCTTTGGAAAAATAAAAAAAAATTAAATATTCACTTTTTTTTTTTTTTTTTTTTTGCTACGGTCACCAGTGCAGTACAGCCCCAAATAATGGGTGTGACGATCAGACACTGACTGGTGACAGTATGTAAAAAAAAAAAAAAAAAAAAAAAAAATGTGAATATTTAATTTTTTTATTTTTCCAAACAATTGTGACCTAAAAATTACAACTTTAAAACCTGCCGTGCCTCTTACTAAATACCTCAAACTATAAAAAATGTATATAGAAATAATCAAAATGAAAAGGAATCTGATAATTTGATCGATCCTGATTTACTGACGGCTGATCTCATTTCTTAGGATCCGAAAATGCCAGGACAGTACAAATACCCCCCCCCCCCCCCCCCCAAATCACCCCTTTAATGGAAAGTAGTCTGAGGTATTTAATAAGAGGCATGGGGCAGTTTTTATTGAAGTTGTACTTTTTTTGTCACAATTGTTTGGAAAAATAAAAAAATGTAAAAAGTAGTATGTTAATTTTTTTTTTACATACAGTCCTGAGTGCAGTACAGCGTCATATCATGGGGGTGACGATCACACACTGACTGGTGACAAGTATGTAAAAAAAAAATCCCTTTTTTTTTTTTTTTTCAAAGAAATTGTGACATAAAATCTGCAACTTCAAAAATCCTGCCATGCCTCAGACTATAGAAATAATCAAAATGAAAAGGTGTGTGTATGTGTGTGTGTGTGTATATATATATATATATATATATATATATATATATATATATATATATATATATATATATATAATGTTTGGGAGTTATATAATTAATTTTTTTATATAATCCAAAATGAAAACTATATAAAAAAAATATATATATATATATACACACATATATACACACCTTATTTTTATATATATATGTATATGGTGTGTGTGTGTGTGTGTGTGTATATGTATGTGTATATATATATATATATATATATATATATATATATATATATATATATATATATACACACACCATATACATATATATATAAAAATAAGGTGTGTATATATGTGTGTATATATATATATATATATATATATATATATATATATATATATATATACATACACACACACACACACACACACACACACACACACACACACACACACACACACACACACACACACACACACACTATATATATATAAAAATAAGGTGTGTATATATGTATGTGTGTGTGTGTATGTATTTATATATAAACATATACTTACACACACACACACTATATATATATATATATATATATGTATGTGTGTATATATATATATATATATATATATATATATATATATATATATATATATATATATATATATATATATATATGTGTGTGTGTGTGTGTGTGTATATATATATATATATATATATATACACACCTTTTATTTATTTATTCATTTATTTATATATATATATATATATATATATATATATATAATAAATAAGGTGTGTGTGTGTAAGTATATATATATATTTTAATTTTTTTTTTTTTTTTTATATAGTTTTCATTATGGATTATATAAAAAGAATAAATTTTATAACTCCCAAACATTGTGTGTACAAGTACGGTAATTTTCTAGTAAAATATACGGATTTAAACTTGTAAACAAAAAGGGCGGGGTCAGCAAGAGGTTAAAGCTGCCATGACAATATATATTACATATGATTGTTGTTTACATGTGCATGTGAGCACAGGGGAATGGGGGGCACTGTAAAAAAAAAATTTTAACTTAAAAAAGAAATTAAATTAAAAAAAAAAAGAAATTTTCCTAATTTAAAGTCCCAGTTTCCCTGTGCTCACATGCATGCAAATAGGCCCCACGTGCATATGGTAGAAAAATATATTGTGTATATTAGCGCGCCAGAGAGCTGGTATCTATGACCTGGTTTGGAATTATATATTTAATAAATTAGTGATAATAAATTATTTGCAGCTGCTAGTAAAGTGCGGGTGCAGAAATTGAAAGAAAAGTATTCACAATAGTGATACCTCTAGCGCTTGCTGTTCCCTAGTGGAAATACATATACTCAAATATGTGCTAAAAATTCATAGTGGAAAATAAATCTTCAATATAAATAAATCACTTCAAAATTAATAATAAAAAAATAGTCCATCCAATGTATAGTGATGAATCAATCAACCTTTAAAATAGTATATAAAGTCCAATTTCGATATATGTGCTAAAGTGCTGGTGCTTCTTCTAATAACTTGGTGCTTCCTTTCCCGTGATCAATAAATAAATTGCCCACTCATCAGATGCTGTGGGTCCAAATGTCTTATGACATTAGAACCAATCGTGCTTCGATAGGAAAAACCTTTCCAGGTTCGGATTTCCTCTCTCTGGATATGGACCGGCGCTGCGGTTAATCTTCCACCATGGAATGAGTCTCCTCCAACCACGGGCCAAAAATGTGAGATGTATCCCTGTAAATCACCTCCAATCACAAGCCGTGATGGGGGAATAAATGGATAGTGTGGTATTGTTTTCCAAAACTTTTATTGCACACACTAAAATTAAAACCCCACACTCAACGGTATAAATCCATCCATAAATCCAAAGGTGATAAAAACAGGCGTCATACACTTCCACAGTTCCAAATAAAAATTGCAGCAAAGTGAGGAGAAACCGTGCTCAATCCAAAATAGTGAGAAACAAACAGGACAGGATCGTCATACACGTGTGCTGGAGAAGTGGAGAGCGGTAGTTCCGGTTTGCGTTCCACTCAAGCAACGTATGACGTCACGGCTTGCGTTCCAACTAACGCGTTTCGTCATTGGTTTAAACGTCTTCAGAGGTGGAGTCACACGTCTAACTCAGTTCTTATATGCCGGAGCTGCCACTCTACACTCCGCCCATCTCCGCCCATCGAATCTTCTATCGGAAACAGGAAGTGACTCCATGTCCCCGCATTACCATTGTGCTATGTGCACCATAACAAAAATAAATCATACCAAATATGTTTATGCAAATAGGCCCCACGTGCATATGTCAAAGATGAAAAAAAATAAATAAATTATATATATATATATATATATATATATATATATATATATATATATATATATATATAATATAAATATAATTTATTTTTATTTTTTTTAAATATATATAATCTCTCACACCCCCATATAAATGGTGCAGTGTCTTGAGTATAGCGCCCCCTATTGATGGTTGCTTGCTCAGTGTTTTTGTACACATTGGGTTGCCGCATTACACTATATATAATATATATATTATAAATATTTTTTTTTTTCATTATTGCTCATTTTTCACTTTTATCCAAACATTTAGATTGGCGCGGGGGTTTCTCCTATTGCTATTTTATGTTTGCACTATTTTAGAGTACTTTTTCCTGACGATGGGTTTGATAGCTGCGTATTTCACAACATATAAAAATTTCAGCTCCCACCATTTTACTCTCCGGGGGCTCTGCTTTCAGGAAAACATATTTTATTATTATTTTTTTTTTTTGTGGGGTTACAGTAATTTGTAGAATAAAATGCAGATTAGTTATTGCTGTGGAAGGGAAGTATTTAATGTATTATTTGCTGTGACTCCTCAGAACGCCGGCGATGCCGTTAGGAACGGAGTTGTGGAAGCGATTCGGCTCACACAAGGTGAGGGGGGAGGGGTGGCACTTTCTGAAGATACTAAGTTTCTCTGTTCATTTTTTTTTTTTTTTTATACCCTGAAAATGGTGTAAATTTGCTGTGTTTTGTTATACAGACAGTTACGTCTACCTGAAGAACCCGCCCCCAGAGTTCCTGCCGCGGGTTGGCGTCATTACCATCAGCGGATTGGCTGGCCTGGTTTTGGCCCGGAAAGGTGAGCGCTCCCTACTTCATTTCCTGCAGTTTTCTTCTTCCTATCCGCCGTGCGTTTTTTATAAACGTCCTCAGATGGGAGGGGGGGGGGGTCTCCCGGTCATCACTGCTGTAATGGTGAAGAAATCATTTTGTTGGGTTGAAGATTCCATACAAAGTGAAAGCGATCCTAGCGGCCTAACGAGCTGCTGGATTACTTTTATAGATGGTGGAAGGGGGTAAATCTTCCTTCCACTTCATGATTGTGTCCCACTTGTTGTTGATTCTTCACAAAAAAATTACAGTTTTATATCTTTGTTTGAAGCCTAAAATGTGGCAAAAGGTTGCAAAGTTCAAGGGGGCCGAATACTTTCGCAAGGCACTGTGTATATATATATATATATATATATATATATATATAGTGGTTCAGTAGAAGGTTATGACTCACTTTGGTGAGTTGATAATTGTTGTGTTTGCTCTGTGCAGGATCCCGGCTGAAGAAAGTTGTGTACCCGGTTGGTCTGACAGCGCTGGGTGCGTCCGTCTGCTATCCCGCACAAGCCGTCATTTTTGCAAAGGTAAAATTTCTATTGTGTCTGACATCCATTCATCAGATCCCCGCTGACCGTCCCCTCCATTCATCAGATCCCCGCTGACCGTCCCCTCCATTCATCAGATCCCCGCTGACCGTCCCCTCCATTCATCAGATCCCCGCTGACCGTCCCCTCCATTCATCAGATCCCCGCTGACCGTCCCCTCCATTCATCAGATCCCCGCTGACCGTCCCCTCCAATCATCAGATCCCCGCTGACTGTCCCCTCCAATCGTCAGATCCCCGCTGACTGTCCCCTCCAATCGTCAGATCCCCGCTGACCGTCCCCTCCAATCGTCAGATCCCCGCTGACCGTCCCCTCCAATCGTCAGATCCCCGCTGACCGTCCCCTCCAATCGTCAGATCCCCGCTGTCCGTCCCCTCCAATCGTCAGATCCCCGCTGACCGTCCCCTCCAATCGTCAGATCCCCGCTGACCGTCCCCTCCATTCATCAGATCCCCGCTGACCGTCCCCTCCATTCATCAGATCCCCGCTGACCGTCCCCTCCAATCATCAGATCCCAGCTGACCGTCCCCTCCATTCATCAGATCCCCGCTGACCATCCCCTCCAATCATCACCATTTTTTTTTATTTTTCCCATCTCAGGTAACGGGTAAAAAGTTGTATAATGCCGGCCATTGGACGTATGACTCTGTGAGCTCATTATGGAAGGCGGAGCCTCAGAAGGAGGAAAGCAACCCAACTACAGCAGACAATAAGGAGGTACGTCACTGTGCTGTAAGATTACCCAGGTGGAGGGTGGGGGGACGATATCCCCCCAGTAGCAGGCTGAGGGTGGGGGGACGATAATCCCCCCCAGTAGCAGGTGGAGGGCGGGGGACGATAATCCCCCCAGTAGCAGGCTGAGGGTGGGGGGACGATAATCCCCCCAGTAGCAGGCTGAGGGCGGGGGACGATATCCCCCCAGTAGCAGGCTGAGGGCGGGGGACGATATCCCCCCAGTAGCAGGCTGAGGGCGGGGGACGATATCCCCCCAGTAGCAGGCTGAGGGTGGGGGGACGATATCCCCCCAGTAGCAGGCTGAGGGTGGGGGGACGATATCCCCCCAGTAGCAGGCTGAGGGTGGGGGGACGATAATCCCCCCCAGTAGCAGGTGGAGGGCGGGGGACGATAATCCCCCCAGTAGCAGGCTGAGGGTGGGGGGACGATAGTCCCCCCAGTAGCAGGCTGAGGGTGGGGGGACGATAATCCCCCCAGTAGCAGGCTGAGGGCGGGGGACGATATCCCCCCAGTAGCAGGCCAAGTGTGGGGGGACGATATCCCCCCAGTAGCAGGCTGAGGGTGGGGGGACGATAATCCCCCCCAGTAGCAGGCTGAGGGTGGGGGGACGATAATCCCCCCAGTAGCAGGCTGAGGGCGGGGGATGATAATCCCCCCAGTAGCAGGCTGAGGGTGGGGGGACGATAATCCCCCCCAGTAGCAGGCTGAGGGTGGGGGGACGATAATCCCCCCAGTAGCAGGCTGAGGGTGGGGGGACGATAATCCCCCCAGTAGCAGGCTGAGGGTGGGGGGACGATAATCCCCCCAGTAGCAGGTGGAGGGTGGGGGGACGATAATCCCCCCAGTAGCAGGCTGAGGGTGGGGGGACGATAATCCCCCCAGTAGCAGGCTGAGGGTGGGGGGACGATAATCCCCCCAGTAGCAGGCTGAGGGTGGGGGGACGATAATCCCCCCAGTAGCAGGCTGAGGGTGGGGGGACGATAATCCCCCCAGTAGCAGGCGGAGGGTGGGGGGACGATAATCCCCCCAGTAGCAGGCTGAGGGTGGGGGGACGATAATCCCCCCCCCCCCAGTAGCAGGTGGAGGGTGGGGGGACGATAATCCCCCCCCCAGTAGCAGGCTGAGGGCGGAGGGACGATAATCCCCCAGTAGCAGGCTGAGGGCGCGGGGACGATAATCCCCCCCCAGTAGCAGGCTGAGGGCGGGGGACGATAATCCCCCCCCCCAGTAGCAGGCTGAGGGCGGGGGACGATAATCCCCCCCCAGTAGCAGGCTGAGGGCGGGGGACGATAATCCCCCCCAGTAGCAGGCTGAGGGCGGGGGACGATAATCCCCCCCCCAGTAGCAGGCTGAGGGCGGGGGACGATAATCCCCCCCAGTAGCAGGCTGAGGGCGGAGGGACGATAGTCCCCCCAGTAGCAGGTGGAGGGTGGGGGGACGATAATCCCCCCCCAGTAGCAGGCTGAGGGCGGGGGACGATAATCCCCCCCAGTAGCAGGCTGAGGGCGGAGGGACGATAATCCCCCCAGTAGCAGGTGGAGGGTGGGGGGACGATAATCCCCCCCCAGTAGCAGGCTGAGGGCGGAGGGACGATATCCCCCAGTAGCAGGCTGAGGGTGGGGACGATATCCCCCCCAGTAGCAGGCTGAGGGCGGGGGACGATATCCCCCAGTAGCAGGCTGAGGGCGGGGGACGATAATCCCCCCAGTAGCAGGCTGAGGGCGGGGGACTATAATCCCCCCCAGTAGCAGGCTGAGGGCGGGGGACGATAATCCCCCCCAGTAGCAGGCTGAGGGCGGGGGACGATAATCCCCCCCAGTAGCAGGCTGAGGGCGGGGGACGATAATCCCCCCCAGTAGCAGGCTGAGGGCGGGGGACGATAATCCCCCCCCAGTAGCAGGCTGAGGGCGGGGGACGATAATCCCCCCAGTAGCAGGCGGAGGGTGGGGGGACGATAATCCCCCCCCCCAGGAGCAGGCTGAGGGCGGAGGGACGATATCCCCCAGTAGCAGGCTGAGGGCGGGGGACGATAATCCCCCCAGTAGCAGGCGGAGGGTGGGGGGACGATAATCCCCCCCAGTAGCAGGCTGAGGGCGGAGGGACGATATCCCCCAGTAGCAGGCTGAGGGCGGGGGACGATATCCCCCAGTAGCAGGTGGAGGGTGGGGGGACGATAATCCCCCCCAGTAGCAGGCTGAGGGCGGAGGGACGATAATCCCCTCCAGTAGCAGGCTGAGGGCGGGGGACGATAATCCCCCCAGTAGCAGGCGGGGGGAGGGCGGGGGCCCTGTGCTTATTCTATAGGAGGAGTCCCATTACCCCATACATAGCCAATGACTGTAGATGATTTGTTGGGGGTCACTGGCCCATCATTTCTCTACTGGCCTTCTATAGGAGGATAAATCATCATGGCTGCTCCCTCAGTATTCTTTCCCACAATCCCCTGTTGCTGGTAAAGTGGTTCTGATGCAGTTCCATAACTCCTGTAGGAGAATGGAGGTGCTGAACCATGAATGATGCTGGCTCTGCCGTCTTTCCCATGATGCCCTCCTACTTGATATAAGTTGCTGGTGCTGTACTTAGAATCATCTGTCCGTTCTTAGCGCCGTGTTTTTTATTTATTAGCACATCAGGACCTGGGTGTCCCTTTTTTTTTTTTATTTTTTTTTTTTTTTTTTTTTTTTTTTTTTTCTATTAATATTGCAGAACTCTGATTGGCCTGTATAGTAGTCCTATGGTAGCGAGGAGAGTGTAACACAGGCAAAGATATATTTCAAGCAGCTAGGAGAAGGAAATCCACTAGGTGGCGACCTCAGCAAACATTCGCACACACTGGAAGATTTTATTTAATTTTTTCTTCCTTTTTTAATTATAAAGTTTTTGGATTGGTTGCACGGAATCGTCAGCCCGGAAAGTCACATGATCTTGGTCTGGAATGTGTTAGCAATGGATTAGAAATCAGAACTGCCGCACTTTGTTACATTGTTTCCTGGGCAGGAATAGCGATTTGGTTTTAATCTTTGCTCCTTAGAAATAAATAATCAATTTTCTGTGATCAGAAACCTCAGAGAGAAGAGAAGAGCAGCGAGACGGCGCCGGAGAGTACAACAGAGGAACCAATCGAAGCAGAGCATGCAGAACCTCCCGCCTCTCCTGAACCTGCGGAGCCTCCCAATACACAAGAGGGCAGCACTGGAAGTGTCCCCCCAGGTAATCAGTGTGCTGTCCTCGGGATAATTACTAACAGGGATCTCTAGGCTTTTATGTGTTATAGATATGAAGGTTTTACAGGAATGCGCGATTTCTATCGCCCGAACCCCCCCCCCACCGCCCCCCCCCCCCCCCCCCCCGGGACATGCAGTTCTGGGCGCCGGGAAGGAAGTTTTTTTTTTTGTTTTTTTAAGTTTGTTTCGGCTGCAGGTGCTGCTAGGTGGAGGTGAGGGAGGAGAGCAGATACACGCCCACTCTCCTCCCCTTCTTGTTCCTGACCTGGAAGTGACGTGTATGACATCACTTCCAGGTCCCCGTTGTCACGTTGTCCCCGTTTTTTTTGTGCAGGACTGCGACATTGCGGCGGACAGATCGGACCCCTGACTGACATTTTTGACACTTTTGGGGGTACCAGTGACATTACTACAGTAATCAGTGCTATACATATGCACTGTTACTGTAAAAATGACACTGGCAGGGAAGGGGTAATTTTATTAGAGATCCAGGGGTTAAGTGTGTCCCTAGGGGCGTGATTTTAACTGTCAAGGGGCGTGGCTTGTGATGTAACCACAGAGACATACGATCCTACATAGCAGGATCGTATGATCTCTGCAGTTACATCAGGGAGAATGACAGATGGTTGTGTTTACATCAGCCACCTGCCTTTCTCCCTCTCCAGCGGGAGATGCCGAGTGACCGGCGGACATCGGAGCCGCCAGTCACTCGCGCGGGGATGTCCCTGTGAACGGGCAGGAGCGCGCGTTCGCCCCCTATGGGCTCGTGGGCGAGTGACATACCGATACGTCACTTTGTCCAGGAGGGGCTGACCGCCGCAGTATATGTACTTGCGGCGGTTGGCAAGTGGTTAAAAGAATGTTATTATTATTATTATTATTATTATTATTAATCTTATCTGTATTATGATGAGAAATAGAACACAATTAGACCCCTCCAGCATTTCCAGCCATTTGCTAACACCTTCATTGGGTGTAAAGGCTGCTGGGTGAGAAGATCTCTGTATAATAATCCAACTATCACAGACCGGAGCCCAAATCCACAGAGAGGAGGCAAATGCTGGGGATTTAAAATGGGTTCTAAAGGCTGAAGATTTTTTTTTTAAACCACCTTTGCGTAGCACCCCCAACCCCCCCCCCCCCTTCCTTTAAAGGTTTGGACACAGCAGCGGGAGCTGTCAATTACAGCCAGCGAGGAGAAAGCATAGCGAGCAAGGTAACTGTGGAGACCTGGGGTATACAGAGGGTGCTGAAGGTGGAGCATAGTGGGCAAGGCAACTGTGGAGACCTGGGGTACTGACACACGCACTACTGGTTTAACTAGATAGACTTGTGTCTTTATTTCAACCTAACTATGTAAGTTGGGTGTACTTGGAGATGGAATGGACTAGGTGACAAAGGGTAAGTGCACTTGGGGACATGAAGCGCACTAGGACACACTTGGAGAGGTGGGTGCAGACACACTTGTTGTAGACACCAGGTCATACAAGGGTGCACTTGGGGAAACTGGGAATGTGGGCAGCACATGTGCACACTTGGAGACACAATGCACTAGGCGTGCACACTTGGCGGCACGAGGCGTGCACACTTGGAGACACAAGACACTTGGAGGCACGGGGCTTGCACACTTGGAGACACAAGACGCTTGGAGGCACGGGGCGTGCACACTTGGCGGCACGAGGCATGCACACTTGGAGACACGGGGCGTGCACACTTGGAGACACAAGACACTTGGCGGCACGAGGCATGCACACTTGGAGACACGGGGCGTGCACACTTGGAGACACAAGACACTTGGAGGCACGGGGCGTGCACACTTGGAGACACAATACACTTGGAGGCACGGGCGGGAACACTTGGAGACACAATACACTTGGAGGCACGGGGCGTGCACACTTGGAGACATGGAGGCACGGGGCATGCACACTTGGAGACACAAGACACTTGGAGGCACGGGGCGTGCACACTTGGAGGCACAAGACACTTGGAGACATGGGCTACACAAGCATTCAGTTGGAGACATAAGGCACATATAAAAACATACGGCTGGCGCACTTGCAAACACCGGGCACACAAACGTGCAATTGGAGACAAGCGGAGCATATAAGTGCACTTGGAGACATGGGAACACTTGGAATCTTGGGGTGAACTTGCAGACATGGGGTACAGGATGCATAGAAATACTGAGGCATGACGAGGGCAAGAATACTTGGCAGGGAGGATACAGGAGGTATGGGAGAGCTTGGCATAGGCGTAGTACCATGTTGCTTGAACACATGTTGCCTAGCCCTTTAAGTGAGAACCAATCAGGAGAGCAGTCACCTGATTGGCCATGGAGGGCAGACACGCCATGTAAAACCTGGAAGTAGTGGTGGTCATGTGCTGAATAAAATGCCCGGCACTGGATCCCAATGTTACACCAGCATGCAATTCAAATGTCCTCTAATAGTCGTACCCCGGTCACATTACTGATGGTCTTCCCTCTCTTTTTCAGCAGCAGTGAAGCAATCTGTATTTATAGCTCCCCCAGCCCTGACAGACCACGGACAGTCCAATCCAGAAGATGTGGATATGTACAGCACCAGATCCTGAGTGTGACCCCAGGATGGATCCTGTATATTCTATGTACGCAGCATTTCTGCCAGAATGTTTTTTGTAACCTGCAAAGTCCGGAGCTCCCCTTTACTTATCATGTTTGATAAAATAAAAAGCAAAATGTTTTCTCATGTACCCGGCGTCCTGTTCTGGAGGCGCGCCGCAGTGACCGGTGGGAGGCGCGCTGCTGTGACCGGTGGGAGGTGGGCTGTGATTGGTGAGAGGTGTGCTGCTGTGACCGGTGGGAGGTGGGCTGTGACCGATGAGAGGTGGGCTGCAGTGACCGGTGGGAGGCGCGCTGCAGTGACCGGTGGGAGGCGCGCTGCAGTGACCGGTGGGAGGCGCGCTGCAGTGACCGGTGGGAGGTGTGCTGTGATTGGTGGGAGGTGTGCTGCAGTGACCGGTGGGAGGTGTGCTGCTGTGACCGGTGGGAGGTGTGCTGCTGTGACCGGTGGGAGGTGGGCTGTGATTGGTGGGAGGTGTGCTGCAGTGACCGGTGGGAGGTGTGCTGCTGTGACCGGTGGGAGGTGGGCTGTGATTGGTGGGAGGTGTGCGGCTGTGACCAATGAGAGGTGTGCTGCAGTGACCGGTGGGCTGTGATTGGTGAGAGGTGGGCTGTGACCGGTGGGAGGTGTGCTGCTGTGACCGATGAGAGGTGGGCTGTGGGAGGTGTGCCGCAGTGACCGGTGCGAGGTGTGCTGCAGTGACCGGTGCGAGGTGTGCCGCTGTGACCGGTGAGAGGTGGCTGTGACCGGTGCGAGGTGTGCCGCTGTGACCGGTGAGAGGTGGCTGTGACCGGTGCGAGGTGTGCTGCTGTGACCGATGAGAGGTGGGCTGTGCGAGGTGTGCCGCTGTGACCGGTGCGAGGTGTGCTGCTGTGACCGGTGGGAGGTGTGCTGCTGTGACCGGTGGGAGGCGCGCTGCTGTGACCGGTGGGAGGCGCACCGCTGTGACCGGTGGGAGTTCCTAGGTGGGCTGCATTTGCATGGGTAACACCCACATTTGATGCTGGGCCTCCATGATTTTCAGACCTGAAATACAATGAATGAAAAGGGTGGGGCCAGGGAAGGTTGGGCTGGGGAGGAAAGAGCTAATAATCATGGGTACTCAATCTGTGGCCCTCCAGCGGTTGTGAAACTACAAGTCCCATGAGGCATTGCAAGAATGACAGCCATGCAATGCCTCATGGGACTTGCTTGTAACTGACAGTTACATGCATGATTCCCAAAGGATGATTGGACTTGTAGTTCTGACAATTTAAATCGTATATCTCGGTAATTGTGGTGGAGGTCTCGGCTCAGACATCTTGCAGTGTAAGACCTCCTCGCCAGATGTGTCTGCAAACCGGAGGATGGAACCCCAGGGTGGGTGTTGGGTTTATTTCCTCCTTATACTGCGTTACGCTGCGTGTGGGACTCTGCTTGGTGATTACCCCGGAGATTTCCTCTTAATGTTCCTGTTGGACCTTGAATCCCTGGATGAGCCCAGGGGCCCTCCACCCATGCGTTTCAGGTTATCTTTAGAGAAATTTAAAAAGATGCCGTCGCTCCTCGTCTTTCATAGTATGCGATGGGTGTCGTGTTCCAGTGCAGGGTGATGAAGCTCATGGAGTGACAACGGGAAAAGATGGCTTCCCGGCGAAAGAAGAATCACAGTATGAGTCTTATAGTCTGTTTGCTTTTATCCAGCCCTTGGGGCACTATTTTATTCACTGACACCAATAATGAGATACAATTCCTCCCACTGACACCAATGATGGGGCACTATTCCTCCCACTGACACCAATGATGGGGCGCTATTCCTCCCACTGACACCAATGATGGGGCGCTATTCCTCCCACTGACACCAATGATGGGGCGCTATTCCTCCCACTGACACCAATGATGGGGCGCTATTCCTCCCACTGACACCAATGATGGGGCGCTATTCCTCCACTGACACCAATGATGGGGCGCTATTCCTCCCACTGACACCAATGATGGGGCGCTATTCCTCCCACTGACACCAATGATGGGACTCTATTCCTCCCACTGACACCAATGATGGGACACTATTCCTCCCACTGACACCAATGATGGGGGGCGCTATTCCTCCCACTGATACCAATGATGGGACACTATTCCTCCCACTGACACCAATGATGGGACACTATTCCTCCCACTGACACCAATGATGGGGCGCTATTCCCCCCACTGACACCAATGATGAGGCGCTATTCCTTCCACTGACACCAATGATGAGGCACTATTTCTCCCACTGATACCAATGATGAGGCACTATTCTTCCCACTGACACCAATGATGGGACACTATTCCTCCCACTGACACCAATGATGGGACGCTATTCCTCCCACTGACACCAATGATGAGGCGCTATTCCTCCCACTGACACCAATGATGAGGCGCTATTCCTCCCACTGACACCAATGATGAGGCACTATTTCTCCCACTGACACCAATGATGGGGCACTATTCCTCCCACTGACACCAATGATGAGGCACTATTTCTCCCACTGACACCAATGATGGGGGCGCTATTCCTCCCACTGATACCAATGATGGGGCACTATTCCTCCCACTGACACCAATGATGAGGCACTATTTCTCCCACTGACACCAATGATGGGGCACTATTCCCCCCCACTGACACCAATGATGAGGCACTATTCCTCCAACTGACACCAATGATGGGGCACTATTCCCCCCCACTGACACCAATGATGGGGCACTATTCCTCCCACTGACACCAATGATGGGGCGCTATTCCCCCCACTGACACCAATGATGGGGCACTATTCCTCCCACTGACACCAATGATGGGACACTATTCCCCCCACTGACACCAATGATGAGGCGCTATTCCTCCCACTGACACCAATGATGGGGGCGCTATTCCTCCCACTTATACCAATGATGGGGCACTATTCCTCCCACTGACACCAATGATGAGGCACTATTTCTCCCACTGACACCAATGATGGGGCACTATTCCCCCCCACTGACACCAATGATGAGGCACTATTCCTCCCACTGACACCAATGATGGGGCACTATTCCCCCCCACTGACACCAATGATGAGGCACTATTTCTCCCACTGACACCAATGATGGGGCACTATTCCTCCCACTGATACCAATGATGAGGCACTATTCTTGCCACTGACACCAATGATGGGACACTATTCCTCCCACTGACACCAATGATGGGGCGCTATTCCCCCCACTGACACCAATGATGAGGCGCTATTCCTTCCACTGACACCAATGATGAGGCACTATTTCTCCCACTGATACCAATGATGAGGCACTATTCTTCCCACTGACACCAATGATGGGACACTATTCCTCCCACTGACACCAATGATGAGGCGCTATTCCTCCCACTGACACCAATGATGAGGCGCTATTCCTCCCACTGACACCAATGATGGGGGCGCTATTCCTCCCACTGATACCAATGATGGGGCACTATTCCTCCCACTGACACCAATGATGAGGCACTATTTCTCCCACTGACACCAATGATGAGGCACTATTCCTCCCACTGACACCAATGATGAGGCACTATTCCTCCCACTGACACCAATGATGAGGCACTATTCCTCCCACTGACACCAATGATGGGGCACTATTTCCCCCCACTGACACCAATGATGAGGCACTATTCCTCCCACTGACACCAATGATGGGGCACTATTCCTCCCACTGACACCAATGATGAGGCGCTATTCCTCCCACTGACACCAATGATGAGGCGCTATTCCTCCCACTGATACCAATGATGGGGCGCTATTCCTTCCACTGACACCAATGATGGGGCGCTATTCCTTCCACTGACACCAATGATGGGGCACTATTCCTCCCACTGACACCAATGATGGGGCACTATTCCTCCCACTGACACCAATGATGGGGCACTATTCCCCCCACTGACACCAATGATGGGACACTATTCCTCCCACTGACACCAATGATGAGGCACTATTTCTCCCACTGATACCAATGATGGGACACTATTCCTCCCACTGACACCAATGATGGGGAACTATTCCTCCCACTGACACCAACAACGGGGTACTATTCAGCATGGTTGGAGGAAAGAAGATTGCACCATCTATGCCCGTCTTTAGGCACATGCTGCATTTTATGGCGGCGCACCGTACAGAAATCGCATGGCACTGTACGGCAAAGCAGCGCACCATGCTGCTGTACAGTGACATAAAATTTAATGTATGTTTTGTACAGTTCAAATAAAGTTTGTACTAAAAAAAAAAAAAAAAAAAAAAGAGGGGGGACCACACCGCCCCCTACCGCAGCTGGGAATAGAGCGGTAAAGCACTCCAGCAGCAGTCCGGATAGTGTGAATTCAGCCTTAGAGAGGAATTCCAGGCATTGTATATTTTATATGCAGTTTGGTTACATTGTTGCAGCTTGGACCAATATAACTTTGTATATACCATACCTGGCCAATCCCCTGGAAATCACTGGAGAGGACACCGCTACTACATCACTACTACACTGGGGGACACTGAACACAGGAGGCCGGACTGCCATTCAGAGAATGTTTCATATTCTCCGAATGAATCCAGTGATTGGACAATTTGGAGACTGGGTGGTGACATCACACTCCCCACCCCATCCAACCGGAGGATGCTTGGCATTCATTAGGATGTGGTAGTCCGGCCTCCTGTGTTCAGAATTCAACAGGGCAGCCGCTTAGCACGGGAGCCGGAAGCCAGTGGAGATCAGCGTAGTAGCAGTGTAGTAGTAGTGTAGTAGTAGTGTCTACTACAGGGATTTCCTGTTTCCACGGGAATCGGCCAGATATTGTATATACATAGATGGTCCAACCTGCAACAATTTAACCATTTAGTAAGACACGTACCTGGAATTCTTCCTTGAAGTATTACCGATTCAATACCGGACACTTTCACCTCCTTCCTGACCCAGCCAATCTTCAGCTTTCACCGCTGATGAGGCTGCACTGAAGGGCGTTGATGAGGCTGCACTGAAGGGCGCTGAAGAAGCTGCACTGAAGGGTGCTGAAGAAGCTGCACTGATGGGCGCTGATGAGGCTGCACTGATGGGCGCTGATGGGCCCTGATGAGACTGCACTGATGGGTGATGATGCGGCTGCAATGTAGGGCGCTGATGCAGCTGCGCTGATGAGGCTGCACTGATGGGCGCTGGGGATGCACTGAAGGGCGATTATGTGGATGCACTGATGGGCGATGATGCGGATGCACTGATGGGGGATGATGTCTGTCTGTTTACACGTGATCAGCTATGATTGGACACAGCTCATCACACGGTAAAGGGCTGCTGTGATTGGCCATTTACCCTGATCTGTGATCAGCTGTGTCCGATGCGCAGCCCAGGGGGCGGGTTCTGGGAGGACCTCTATGGATGCCCTCCCAGAACTATAGCACTGCACCGTATCCGTCTTTTGGCTGTCGCCCGGTACTACAGTGAGTAAACCCAAACCTAGAAACGTCACATATTGCACCTCACCAATCAGACGTGACGACTGCATTCCTTTTCTTTTCTTAGCTTTTTTTTCCCCCTCTGTTTTCACCTGGTGATCTGGCCAGTAACACACCTCCTGTATTAGAGCGCCCCCCAATCTGGATGAAGGAGCACAGGGGGCACCTTTGGACAGCAGCATTGTTAGTCTGGGGGGAGGGGAGTGTTAGATATTTTAGAAGATTTAGATACACTAAAACTGAATCCAAACTCCAGCTCACACGTTATAATCAGTGACGGTCGTTTTCTTTTGGGATAAAGATTTTACATAAAAGCAGATCATTGTAAGCACCCCTGCCAGTGATAAATGGTTTGCCTGAACCCTCTAACTGCTACATCTGCAGGGCGTTCTGTTGAAAGACAACCGACTTACTGGTGAAAATAAAAAGGAAAGAAAACCTAAAATGTTCACCATAGACGTTACAATCCGGCTACAACCAACCAAACTATATAATCTGAGGACGACCTAATTTCTATCCAATCCCGCGAGTCCTCCTACTACTACTTCCTGAGAGATGGAAGAGAGATTGTACGGTCAGATTGTACTGTGTGTGTGGGGTGATGTAAAGACAAAACTATAAATAAAATACATCTGAAGCCCCCATCCCCCGCATCATATCACACACCCCACCCCCATCATATCGCACACCCCACCCCCATCATATCGCACACCCCACCCCCATCATATCACACACCCCACTCTTCTCTCGTTATATCCATAGAATGTTTTATTCTCTTCACATTAAATTGTACAAAATAAAAAAAAAATAAGATAAAAAAAAAAAAGGTCACCCCCAATGAAGGGGCGGGGCAGGCGAGACAGGATGGAGGCAGAGAAGAGCACTGGTGGGAGAGTAACACTGGTCATGGGATTGGGGGGAGGGGGGACCTGATCCGGGAATGTGGTCACATGACAGGAAACACATGAGCGGGGGTCACCGGTCACTCCAGGGACTGCAGCATCAGCAGTTGTTTCAGGACTTTTGTCTGGCTGGTTTCCCGGATCTCTCCTGCTAGAAACATCTCATCCACCACCGTGTAAACCTGCGAGGAAACCAGCGGCAGAGTCACCCCACAGACAGACAGACCGACATACTGTACAGACAGACATACTGTACAGACAGACAGAGACCGACCGACATACATACATACAAATACAGACAGACATAGAGACAGACACACAGACAGACTGGACAGACAGACACACAGACAGACACACAGACAGACAGACACACAGACAGACACACAGACAGACAGACAGACACACAGACAGACAGACAGACACACAGACAGACAGACAGACACACAGACAGACAGACAGACACACAGACAGACAGACAGACACACAGACAGACAGACAGACACACAGACAGACAGACAGACACACAGACAGACAGACAGACACACAGACAGACAGACAGACACACAGACAGACACACAGACAGACAGACACACAGACAGACACACAGACAGACACACACACAGACAGACACACACACAGACAGACACACACACAGACAGACACACACACAGACAGACACACACACAGACACACACACAGACAGACACACACACAGACAGACACACACACAGACAGACACACACACAGACAGACACACACACACACAGACAGACACACACACAGACAGACACACACACAGACAGACACACACACAGACAGACACACACACAGACAGACACACACACAGACAGACACACACACAGACACACACACACACAGACAGACACACACACAGACAGACAGACAGACACACACACAGACAGACACACACACAGACAGACACACACACAGACAGACACACACACAGACACAGACACACACACAGACACAGACACACACACAGACTGACAGACACACACACACAGACAGACTGACAGACACACAGACAGACTGACAGACACACACACACACAGACAGACAGACACACAGACAGACAGACACACACACAGACAGACACACACACAGACAGACACACACACAGACAGACACAGAGACACAGACAGACACAGAGACACAGACAGACACAGAGACACAGACAGACACAGAGACACAGACAGACACAGAGACACAGACAGACACACACACAGACAGACAGACACACACACAGACAGACAGACAGACAGACAGACAGACAGACAGACAGACAGACAGACACACAGACAGACACACAGACAGACACACAGACACACAGACAGACACACACACAGGCAGACAGAAATACAGACAGACAGAAGCACTCACCTTATAGAAATTAAACACCAGATCCAACTCACACACATTGTGGAAATATTCATTCAGCACCTAAAGAAAGAAAAAAGAAAGCAGTCAAAATCCCAAACCAGCCAATCACAGGTCATATGGTAGGGAGCTCAGCCCCAGGACCCCCCCGGCGGTAGGGAGCTCAGCCCCAGGACCCCCCCCGGCGGTAGGAAGCTCAGCCCCAGGACCCCCCCCCGGCGGTAGGAAGCTCAGCCCCAGGACCCCCCCGGCGGTAGGGAGCTCAGCCCCAGGACCTCCCCGGTGGTAGGGAGCTCAGCCCCAGGACCCCCCCGGCGGTAGGGAGCTCAGCCCCAGGACCCCCCCGGCGGTAGGGAGCTCAGCCCCAGGACCCCCCCGGCGGTAGGGAGCTCAGCCCCAGGACCCCCCGGCGGTAGGGAGCTCAGCCCCAGGACCCCCCGGCGGTAGGGAGCTCAGCCACAGGACCCCCCGGCGGTAGGGAGCTCAGCCACAGGACCCCCCGGCGGTAGGGAGCTCAGCCACAGGACCCCCCGGCGGTAGGGAGCTCAGCCACAGGACCCCCCGGCGGTAGGGAGCTCAGCCCCAGGACCCCCCGGCGGTAGGGAGCTCAGCCCCAGGACCCCCCGGCGGTAGGGAGCTCAGCCCCAGGACCCCCCGTCGGTAGGGAGCCCAGCCCCCGGACTCGGGAAATAGTGAGCTTACTATCGGACCCCAGCAAAAGTGAACTTAAATTCCATATACAGACACAAAGATCTGTCAGAACAGAAGAGAATGTCCGTCCTGCGTCCATCTTCCTCCCCCACCCCCATCCTGCCTCTGGAGCTCCTTACCTCTACAAAGTTGTGAATGGCCTCCAGATAGGCCAGGTTATTGTCCGTCACATCCACACAGATACAGAAGTACAGGCCGGCGTATCGGCGATAGATGATCTTAAAGTTTCTGAACTGTAACAGAAGATGGCGGGGGAGGGGGGGGAGATAATTGGGGGGGTAGAGAGAGTACAGGTCATTATTAATAAGATGGCTGAATTGAGCTATAAAACACATTACAATAATTTCCAAATCTCTTTCACTCCTCAGATGATTGATTTTCCTGGTGTCATTTTGTATCCCTGATGAAGGGGAGGGGTCTAAATCTCTGAAACGCGTTGGTTATCTTTAAAGAACTTTCATGTGAATCAATAATTTTCTTTGGACTCTATTCTGGAAATGGACCTCTACAGAGATGTAGTTCCCTTACCTGCACCTAAGTCAGGAAGTACAAACAACTGCCCCCACCTATAACTGGCCTTCGCAGAAAGGAGCGTGTGGAAGGGCGACGCGTTTCATACAAAACCAAAGAAATTACCAATAGAGATGTCCCAAACTGTTCGCCGGCGAACTTCACATGTTCGCGTTCGCCTCGGGAGGCGAACATATGCGATGTTCGGTCCGCCTCCTATACATCATCATTGAGCAAACTTTGACCCTGTACCTCACAGTCAGCAGACACATTCCAGCCAATCAGCATACCTCCCTTCCACACCCTCCCACCTCCTATAAAAAAGCAAGGGCAGCATCCATCTTAGATTCATTCTGAAGCTGCAGTGTTAGTTAGAGCAGGGAGAGGGCTGCTGCTGCTGCTGAATTGATAGGGAAATCATTAGCTAGGCCAGTGTTCTGTGTCCACTCCTGCTGTAAGGACAGCATCCTGACAGCACCCCAAAAAGGAAGCCCCCCTTTTTAGGGCTGGTACATCAGTCTGCTTTCATTTATTTTTTTTTTCTATATATTTATTTATCAGGCTTTTTTGGAGGCAGGCATGACTTTTTTTGGGATTAGTGTCGAGGGGGGGGGGGGGGGGTCTAAAAAGTGTACCTGTGAAGTTTCAGCTCTGTAGCATGTCCAGAACCAGAAAAGAAAGATCATATAGGTGTAAAAGGGGTTCCCACCATCCCTGCTCTACTGAAAAATTATCTTTTATTCATGGTTCTGGACATGCTACAGAGCTGAAACTTCACAGGTACACTTTTTAGACCCCCCCCCCCCCCCAGACACTAAATCACACAAAAAAAGTTCTTAAAAAATTGTCATTTTTGATAGAGAGCCAATTATTGGAAAAATTAAAAAAAAAAAAAAATTCTTTGGATTTAGTGTCTGGGGGGTCTTAAAAGTGTACCTGTGAAGTTTCAGCTCTGTAGCATGTCCAGAACCAGGAAAAAATATGAATTAGGGTTAGGGTTATTTTTAGTGCTTAGGGTTAGAGGGGTAGGGTTACTAATTCTAACCCTAAGTATCTCACCGTAACCCTAACCCTATCCCCTAACACTAAACCTAACCCTAACCCTCTAAGCCTAGCCATAAAAATAACCCTAACCCTAACCCTCTAACCTTAAACTTAACCCCCTAACCCTAACCCTAGCCCTAACCCTAACCCTAGCCCTAACCCTAATTCATATTTTTTTTCTGGTTCTGGACATGCTACAGAGCTGAAACTTCACAGGTACACTTTTTAGACCCCCCAGATGCTAAATCCAAAGAAATTTTTTATTTTTTTAATTTTTCCAATCATTGGCTCTCTATCAAAAAGGACAATTTTTAATAACTTTTTTTTGTGTGATTTTGTGTCTGGGGGGTCTAAAAAGTGTAGCTGTGAAGTTTCAGCTCTGTAGCATGTCCAGAACCAGAAAAAAAAATAGAATTTGGGTTAGGGTTATTTTTAGTGCTTAGGGTTAGACGGTTAGGGTTAGAGGCGTAGGGGTAGGGTTACTAACTCTAACCCTAAGTATCTCACCGTAACCCCAACCCTATCCCCTAACACTAAACCTAACCCTAACCCTTAAAGCCCAGTTCCTGTCCCATTTTGGTCGGTTCTGGTCTGTTTGCGGAGCGTTTGGTCTGTCACTGTGAAGCGGGCGTAACCCTTACACTACCTGATCGATACAACATCATACCTGATCGCACACACACACTGGATGTTTTAAAGCACGTTATTCCAAACAATTTAGGAATGTTAGGTGATTTATGCCCTTTATGGAATAAAACCCGACTCTGCGTCAACTACGTAATTTTCCATGGGAGTTTTGCCATGGATCCCTCTCCGGCATGCCACAGTCCAGGTGTTTGTCCCCTTGAAACAACTTTTCCATCACTATTGTGGCCAGAAAGAGTCCCTGTGGGTTTTAAAATTCGCCTGCCTATTGAAGTCTATGGCGGTTCGCAATGTTCGCCGGTTCGTGAACATTTGCGGAAGTTCACGTTCGCCGTTCGCGAACATTAAATTTTATGTTCGCGACATCACTAATTACCAACTCAACTTACCAACCAACCAAATTCTCCTGTATGAAAATTTCTCTTAAAACGGGGGTTTAGAGATTCTCTGTATGCTTCTAAATTGTTGTTTTCTTTATGGTAAAAATTTATACTTGTGACGCACAGTGGGGGAAAATAATGATTTGATCCCTGCAGATTGTGTAAGTTTGCCCACTTACAAAGAAATGGCGGGTGTATAATTTTTATCATCGGTGTATTTTATATGATAGAGACAGAATATCAACCAAAAATCCAGAAAAAACACATAATACAAATGTTATAAATGGAGTTGCAGTTCAGTGAGTAAAATAAGTATTTGATCCCCAAGCAACTAACAATAATTCTCCCTCCCACAGACTGGCTACAGGAGGTGCTCATGTGGTACACAGATTAGTCCTGTCAATGTAAGAAGGAGCTCCTAATGATAACTCATTATGTGTATAAAAGACTCCCGTCTACAGAATCTCTTTCCTCCAATCACAGCTCACCATCATGGGAAGACCAAAGAGCTGTCAGAGGAGGTCAGGGAGAAGATTGTAGACCTATACAAGGCTGGAGTGGCTACAAGACCATCAGCAAGAAGCTTGGAGAGAAGGAGACAACTGTTGGAACGATTATTCACAAATGGAAATACAAAATAACCATCAATCGCCCTCAGTTTGGAGCTCCATGCAAGATTTCACCTCATGGGGTGAGGATGGTCATGAGAAAAGTGAGGGATCCGCCCAGAACTACACGGGAGGAGCTTGTGAATGATCTCAAGGCAGTTGGGACCACAGTCACCAAACAAACCATTGGTAACACAATACACCGCCATGGACTGAAATCCTGCAGCGCCCGCAAGGTCCCCCTCCTCAGGAAGGCACATGTACAAGACCATCTGAAGTTTGCCAGTGAACATCCAAATGATTCAGAGAAGGATTGGGGGGGGGGGGGGGGGGGAAGTGCTGTGGTCAGATGAAACCAAAATTGAGCTCTTTAGCATTAGCTCAACTCGCCGTGTTTGGAGGAAGAAAAATGCTGACTATGACCCTAAGCAGACCATCCCTACAGACGCCGTCCCTACAGACGCCGTCCCTACAGACGCCGTCCCTACAGACGCCGTCCCTACAGACGCCGTCCCTACAGACGCCGTCCCTACAGCCAAGCACGGAGGTGGAAACATGATGTTTTGGGGCCGTTTCTCTGCTAAAAGGTACAGGCCGACGTTGCCGCATTGAGGGGCCAATGGGAGAGGCCATGTATTGTAAAATCTTGGATGAGAACCTTCTTCCCTCAGCCAGAACACTGAAGATGGGTCATGGATGGGTCTTCAAACATGACAATGACCCAAAACATATCGCCAAGGCAACAAGAAGAAGCACATTAAGGTCATGGAGTGGCCTAGTCAGTCTCCAGACCTTAATCCTATAGAAAATGTATGAAGGGAGCTGAAACTTCAAATTGCCAAGTAACAGCCAAGAAACCTTAAGGATTTAGAGAAGATCTGTAAAGAAGAGTGGGCCAAGATCCCTCCTGAGATGTGTGCAAACCTGGGGGCCAACTACAAGAAACGTCTGACCTCCGTAATTGCCAATAAATGTTTCTCCACCAACTACTAAATCATGTTTTGGGGATCAAATAATGGGATTTTTGACTTACCGTAAAATCCATTTCTCTGATGTTCATTGACGTAGCCAGCTCCTGGCATTCCTAAACATTGGGTTATACTGCAGACTACAGGAGTAGGACACAAGGCAGAAAAAAAGTCTGGCTATGCCTTTGGGCAGAAGAATTACAACTCCACAGGGGGGTGGGTGCTGTGTCCTTCAATGAACATCAGAGAAATGGATTTTACGGCAAGTCAAAAATCCCATTTTCCCTTTCGTTCATTGACGGACACAGCTCCTGATCTTTTTCACCATTGGGACGTCCCAAAGCAGTATTAAACATGAGGGGTGGGAACAGTGAAAAACAAATTTCCAAGGCTAACGATAGCCAACCAGGTAATCCAGAGCTCTACTGAAAAAAACAATACACCCTCAAAGAGGACCAGGTCCTCTAAATATCAGCCTGCAAAACCTTGCGGCCAAAGGAAGCATCCACAGATGCCAACACATCCACTCTATAGAACTTTGTGAAAGTGTGCACCGACGACCAGGTGGCCGCCTTGCAAACCTGTGTCACTGATGCCTGATGATGGAAGGCCCAGTAGAGTGAACCTTGACAGGGAAAGGAGGAACCTGACCCTTAATGCAATAGGCCTGAACCACCCACCATCTTTCTGATCCATTGGGAAATGGTCACAGGGAAGCGGACAACCCTTTCCGCGGCCCATCCATGAGCACAAATTGTGAGTCTGATTTCCTAAAAGACTCCGTAGCTGCCAGGTACACACTAATCGCCCGGACCACATCCAAGGTATGCGAAGCAATTTCCTTTGGATGTTTTTGCCTGGGACACAGGGAAGTCAACACATTGTCTTCATTCAAATGAAAATCAGAGACAACCTTTGGAAGGAACGACGGACAGGGGGCGAAGAACCACATTATCTCTGTGAAACACCAAGTAAGATGAACGACAAGACAACGTCGCCAATTCCGACACCCTGCGCACAGAAGTGATAGCCTCCAAAAAGGCCACCTTATGGGACAGCGTAAGCAGGGGAATCTCCCTAAGATTCTCCCTTTGAGAGGCTTCTGGAGGACAGAGCACCAAATTGAGGTCCCAAGACGATAACGGAGACCCCGCACTGGAGGAGCCAAGTGGCGAACTCCCTGAAGAAAAGTACGCACCAGAGAGTGTGTGGCCAAGGGTCGTTGAAAGAAGATTGCTAAGACCGCCCCCTGACCCTTGATAGTACTCAAGGACAGTTTTGGCTCAACCACCCGTTAAAGGAAGGTCAAGATCCGAGCCACCGAAAAGGAACCAGGATGAACCCCAAAAGACTAAACCCCTGTACACACGTACCGAATGTCGGCCCAACGATCGGCCGTCTTTTGTCCGGAGCTGTCCTGTCGGTTGAAAAGTGCTAAAGACTGCACATGAATTTTGTCGGCCAACAACAGCCGACTGCAGAAGTGATGTCATGTGATGGTTAACTTTCCGTGTGTTTTTTCTTCTCTGAGCATGCCCAGTCTTGCAAATCTGCTGTTTGTCGGCCGAATTCTGTACTGACTGGCGAACAATCGGCCGTTCTGGTGTTGGCCAACAAAAATTTTAATGCCTGCACACCAGATTCTGTTCGGCAGAAAAGTCGCAGTCGGTTGTCGGAAGCATCATACTAACAAGCCGACAATCGGCCGATCGTTTGGCGGCCGAATATTTACGGCCGACAATCGCTACGTGTGTACGGGGCTTTAAACCACGCAATGTACATCTTCCCAGAAGTAGATTTTCTAGCTTTTAGCAGCGTTGGAATCACTGACTCTATCCATCAACACCTGGCGTTCAACAGCCAAGCCATCAAAGCCAGCGACTGTAAAGCAGGATGGAGGATCGGTCCTTGGGACAGCAGATCCTCCCTGAAAGGAAGCTTCTAAGGAACGTCAGCGACCAGCCTCACCAGATCGGCGTTCTGGCGTCACAGAGGCTCCACCCCCACTGTCTGTTATCTAAACATGTCCCTCACAGAGGCTCCACCCCCACTGTCTGAATCTAAACATGTCCCTCACAGAGGCTCCACCCCCACTGTCTGTATTTAAACATGTCCCTCACAGAGGCTCCACCCCCACTGTCTGTATCTAAACATGTCCCTCACAGAGGCTCCACCCCCACTGTCTGTATCTAAACACGTCCCTCACAGAGGCTCCACCCCCACTGTCTGTATCTAAACATGTCCTTCACAGAGGCTCCACCCCCACTGTCTGTATCTAAACATGTCCCTCACAGATGCTCCACCCCCACTGTCTGTATCTAAACATGTCCCTCACAGAGGCTCCACCCCCACTGTCTGTATCTAAACATGTCCCTCACAGATGCTCCACCCCCACTGTCTGTATCTAAACATGTCCCTCACAGAGGCTCCACCCCCACTGTCTGTATCTAAACATGTCCCTTACAGAGGCTCCACCCCCACTGTCTGTATCTAAACATGTCCCTCACAGAGGCTCCACCCCCACTGTCTGTATCTAAACATGTCCCTCACAGAGGCTCCACCTCCACTGTCTGTATCTAAACATGTCCCTCACAGATGCTCCACCCCCACTGTCTGTATCTAAACATGTCCCTCACAGAGGCTCCACCCCCACTGTCTGTATCTAAACATGTCCCTTACAGAGGCTCCACCCCCACTGTCTGTATCTAAACATGTCCCTCACAGAGGCTCCACCCCCACTGTCTGTATCTAAACATGTCCCTCACAGAGGCTCCACCCCCACTGTCTGTATCTAAACATGTCCCTCATAGAGGCTCCACCCCCACTGTCTGTATCTAAACATGTCCCTCACAGAGGCTCCACCCCCACTGTCTGTATCTAAACACGTCCCTCACAGAGGCTCCACCCCCAATGTCTGTATCTAAACATGTCTCTCACAGAGGCTCCACCCCCACTCTCTGTATCTAAACACGTCCCTCACAGAGACTCCACCCCCATTGTCTGTATCTAAACACGTCCCTCACAGAAGCTCCACCTCCACTGTCTGTATCTAAACACGTCCCTCACAGAGGCTCCACCCCCACTGTCTGTATCTAAACATGTCCCTCACAGAGGCTCCACCCCTACTGTCTGTATCTAAACATGTCCCTCACAGAGGCTCCACCCCCACTGTCTGTATCTAAACATGTCCCTCACAGAGGCTCCACCCCCACTGTCTGTATCTAAACATGTCCCTCACAGAGGCTCCACCCCCACTGTCTGTATCTAAACATGTCCCTCACAGAGGCTCCACCCCCACTGTCTGTATCTAAAATGTCCCTCACAGAGGCTCCACCCCCACTGTCTGTATCTAAAATGTCCCTCACAGAGGCTCCACCTCCACTGTCTGTTATCTAAACATGTCCCTCACAGAGGCTCCACCTCCACTGTCTTTATCTAAACATGTCCCTCACAGAGGCTCCACCCCCACTGTCTGTATCTAAACATGTCCCTCACAGAGGCTCCACCCCCACTGTCTGTATCTAAAATGTCCCTCACAGAGGCTCCACCCCCACTGTCTGTATCTAAACATGTCCCTCACAGAGGCTCCACCCCCACTGTCTGTATCTAAACATGTCCCTCACAGAGGCTCCACCCCCACTCATGTTCTATGTAGCCCCACCCCCGCAGAACTGGGCGTTACCTCCACGAAGTTGGTGTGTTTGGCGTCTCGGACGGTCACCACGGCGTGGACCTCTTCAATCAGCTTCTGTTTCTCATCGTCATCGAACTGCATGTACCACTTCGCCAGGCGGGTCTTCCCGGCCCGGTTCTGGATGAGGATGAAGCGGATCTGAAGGGGGAGATGGGGGGAGGGGATGGTTATACAGAAGGTCACATGACCGGATACTGCCAGGGGGCGGGGATAGCGGATAGGAATAATCCTTATTAATACTGAAGGGGATCTGACAGCCAATCAGATAGAGAGAACATCTATGAATGGTAACCATGTGAGGGGGGATACAATGTATCATACAGAGGGGAGGAGGGGGGATACAATGTATCATACAGAGGGGAGGAGGGGGGATACAATGTATCATACAGAGGGGAGGAGGGGGATACAATGTATCATACAGAGGGGAGGAGGGGGGATACAATGTATCATACAGAGGGGAGGAGGGGGATACAATGTATCATACAGAGGGGAGGAGGGGGGATACAATGTATCATACAGAGGGGGGGAGGAGGGGGGATACAATGTATCATACAGAGGGGGGGAGGAGGGGGGATACAATGTATCATACAGAGGGGGGGAGGAGGGGGATACAATGTATCATACAGAGGGGGGGAGGAGGGGGTATACAATGTATCATACAGAGGGGAGGAGGGGGATACAATGTATCATACAGAGGGGGGGAGGAGGGGTATACAATGTATCATACAGAGGGGAGGAGGGGGATACAATGTATCATACAGAGGGGAGGAGGGGGGATACAATGTATCATACAGAGGGGAGGAGGGGGATACAATGTATCATACAGAGGGGAGGAGGGGGATACAATGTATCATACAGAGGGAGAGGAGGGGGGATACAATGTATCATACAGAGGGGGAGGAGGGGGGATACAATGTATCATACAGAGGGGGGGAGGAGGGGGGATACAATGTATCATACAGAGGGGGGGAGGAGGGGGGATACAATGTATCATACAGAGGGGGGGAGGAGGGGGGATACAATGTATCATACAGAGGGGGGGAGGAGGGGGGATACAATGTATCATACAGAGGGGGGGAGGAGGGGGGATACAATGTATCATACAGAGGGGGGAGGAGGGGGGATACAATGTATCATACAGAGGGGGGAGGAGGGGGGATACAATGTATCATACAGAGGGGGGGAGGAGGGGGGATACAATGTATCATACAGAGGGGGGGAGGAGGGGGATACAATGTATCATACAGAGGGGAGGAGGGGGGATACAATGTATCACACAGAGGGAGGAGGGGGGATACAATGTATCATACAGAGAGGGGAGGAGGGGGTACAATGTATCATACAGAGAGGGGAGGAGGGGGTACAATGTATCATACAGAGAGGGGAGGAGGGGGTACAATGTATCATACAGAGAGGGGAGGAGGGGGGGATACAATGTATCATACAGAGAGGGGAGGAGGGGGATACAATGTATCATACAGAGAGGGGAGGAGGGGGGGATACAATGTATCATACAGAGGGGGAGGAGGGGGATACAATGTATCATACAGAGGGGGAGGAGGGGGATACAATGTATCATACAGAGGGGGAGGAGGGGGATACAATGTATCATACAGAGGGGAGGAGGGGATACAATGTATCATACAGAGGGGGGGAGGAGGGGGATACAATGTATCATACAGAGGGGGGGAGGAGGGGGATACAATGTATCATACAGAGGGGGGGAGGAGGGGGATACAATGTATCATACAGAGGGGGAGGAGGGGGATACAATGTATCATACAGAGGGGGGAGGAGGGGGGATGCAATGTATCATACAGAGAGGAGGAGGGGGGATGCAATGTATCATACAGAGGGGAGGAGGGGGGATACAATGTATCATACAGAGGGGAGGAGGGGGGATACAATGTATCATACAGAGGGGGGAGGAGGGGGATACAATGTATCATACAGAGGGGGGGAGGAGGGGGGATACAATGTATCATACAGAGGGGGGGAGGAGGGGGGATACAATGTATCATACAGAGGGGGGGAGGAGGGGGGATACAATGTATCATACAGAGGGGGGAGGAGGGGGGATACAATGTATCATACAGAGGGGGGAGGAGGGGGGATACAATGTATCATACAGAGGGGGGGAGGAGGGGGGATACAATGTATCATACAGAGGGGGGGAGGAGGGGGATACAATGTATCATACAGAGGGGAGGAGGGGGGATACAATGTATCACACAGAGGGAGGAGGGGGGATACAATGTATCATACAGAGAGGGGAGGAGGGGGTACAATGTATCATACAGAGAGGGGAGGAGGGGGTACAATGTATCATACAGAGAGGGGAGGAGGGGGTACAATGTATCATACAGAGAGGGGAGGAGGGGGGGATACAATGTATCATACAGAGAGGGGAGGAGGGGGATACAATGTATCATACAGAGAGGGGAGGAGGGGGGGATACAATGTATCATACAGAGGGGGAGGAGGGGGATACAATGTATCATACAGAGGGGGGGAGGAGGGGGGATACAATGTATCATACAGAGGGGGGGAGGAGGGGGGATACAATGTATCATACAGAGGGGGGGAGGAGGGGGATACAATGTATCATACAGAGGGGGGGAGGAGGGGGTATACAATGTATCATACAGAGGGGAGGAGGGGGATACAATGTATCATACAGAGGGGGGGAGGAGGGGTATACAATGTATCATACAGAGGGGAGGAGGGGGATACAATGTATCATACAGAGGGGAGGAGGGGGGATACAATGTATCATACAGAGGGGAGGAGGGGGATACAATGTATCATACAGAGGGGAGGAGGGGGATACAATGTATCATACAGAGGGAGAGGAGGGGGGATACAATGTATCATACAGAGGGGGAGGAGGGGGGATACAATGTATCATACAGAGGGGGGGAGGAGGGGGGATACAATGTATCATACAGAGGGGGGGAGGAGGGGGGATACAATGTATCATACAGAGGGGGGGAGGAGGGGGGATACAATGTATCATACAGAGGGGGGGAGGAGGGGGGATACAATGTATCATACAGAGGGGGGGAGGAGGGGGGATACAATGTATCATACAGAGGGGGGAGGAGGGGGGATACAATGTATCATACAGAGGGGGGAGGAGGGGGGATACAATGTATCATACAGAGGGGGGGAGGAGGGGGGATACAATGTATCATACAGAGGGGGGGAGGAGGGGGATACAATGTATCATACAGAGGGGAGGAGGGGGGATACAATGTATCACACAGAGGGAGGAGGGGGGATACAATGTATCATACAGAGAGGGGAGGAGGGGGTACAATGTATCATACAGAGAGGGGAGGAGGGGGTACAATGTATCATACAGAGAGGGGAGGAGGGGGTACAATGTATCATACAGAGAGGGGAGGAGGGGGGGATACAATGTATCATACAGAGAGGGGAGGAGGGGGATACAATGTATCATACAGAGAGGGGAGGAGGGGGGGATACAATGTATCATACAGAGGGGGAGGAGGGGGATACAATGTATCATACAGAGGGGGAGGAGGGGGATACAATGTATCATACAGAGGGGGAGGAGGGGGATACAATGTATCATACAGAGGGGAGGAGGGGATACAATGTATCATACAGAGGGGGGGAGGAGGGGGATACAATGTATCATACAGAGGGGGGGAGGAGGGGGATACAATGTATCATACAGAGGGGGGGAGGAGGGGGATACAATGTATCATACAGAGGGGGAGGAGGGGGATACAATGTATCATACAGAGGGGGGAGGAGGGGGGATGCAATGTATCATACAGAGAGGAGGAGGGGGGATGCAATGTATCATACAGAGGGGAGGAGGGGGGATACAATGTATCATACAGAGGGGAGGAGGGGGGATACAATGTATCATACAGAGGGGGGAGGAGGGGGATACAATGTATCATACAGAGGGGGGGAGGAGGGGGGATACAATGTATCATACAGAGGGGGGGAGGAGGGGGGATACAATGTATCATACAGAGGGGGGGAGGAGGGGGGATACAATGTATCATACAGAGGGGGGAGGAGGGGGGATACAATGTATCATACAGAGGGGGGAGGAGGGGGGATACAATGTATCATACAGAGGGGGGGAGGAGGGGGGATACAATGTATCATACAGAGGGGGGGAGGAGGGGGATACAATGTATCATACAGAGGGGAGGAGGGGGGATACAATGTATCACACAGAGGGAGGAGGGGGGATACAATGTATCATACAGAGAGGGGAGGAGGGGGTACAATGTATCATACAGAGAGGGGAGGAGGGGGTACAATGTATCATACAGAGAGGGGAGGAGGGGGTACAATGTATCATACAGAGAGGGGAGGAGGGGGGGATACAATGTATCATACAGAGAGGGGAGGAGGGGGATACAATGTATCATACAGAGAGGGGAGGAGGGGGGGATACAATGTATCATACAGAGGGGGAGGAGGGGGATACAATGTATCATACAGAGGGGGAGGAGGGGGATACAATGTATCATACAGAGGGGGAGGAGGGGGATACAATGTATCATACAGAGGGGAGGAGGGGATACAATGTATCATACAGAGGGGGGGAGGAGGGGGATACAATGTATCATACAGAGGGGGGGAGGAGGGGGATACAATGTATCATACAGAGGGGGAGGAGGGGGATACAATGTATCATACAGAGGGGGGAGGAGGGGGGATGCAATGTATCATACAGAGAGGAGGAGGGGGGATACAATGTATCATACAGAGGGGAGGAGGGGGGATACAATGTATCATACAGAGGGGAGGAGGGGGGATACAATGTATCATACAGAGGGGGGAGGAGGGGGATACAATGTATCATACAGAGAGGGGAGGAGGGGGGATACAATGTATCATACAGAGGGGAGGAGTCTATGAATAATGTATGTCAGTCTGACACCCCTCCCCCCCATGTACAGCGATAATAAGGCCGTCGGTTCCCCCCCTCCCCGGTGATATTCGGTGGCCCGGCTCTCCTCCTCACCATGTCGGTCTCTTCTCTTTCCTGTCAGCCGCCCGGAATTCCCAGAACTACAATTCCCAGAACGCAGTGCGGGCAGCCGGCGGAAATGACGTCAGCGCCTATTCCTCTCCAGCTTCCTCCGCATCCTGCACGAGTGTGGAAACCCCGCCCACCGCTAACTCCGCCCTCCGGGAATTCTCCTGTGTATGCGCGGTGGGGCCGGCAGGTGGAGCTCTCTCATTGTCTTCTATGAGCTGTGCGCTCTCTCTGAATGTATTGGACAGTCCGGGATCAGGAGGAGGATGAAGAGATATATCATTATATATATATATATACAGGCATGTGTGTTTGAGTTTTGGGGTGCACACGTATGGTAATATGGATCGTTATCCGGGTGATATGGAGATCATTGTGTGTGAGGTGATTAGGGATTGAAGTCTCAGTGGAGAGAAGCTCCGCCTCCAATAATTTCTCATACTCCCCTGAGGAGCGGAGATATTTCTGGGGTATAAAGACTGTGTGCAATCCGGGGGTGGGGAAGAGGACCGGAGCCCCCAATGGGGAAGAGGACCGGAGCCCCCAATGGGGAAGAGGACCGGAGCCCCCTGGATGGGGAAGAGGACCGGAGCCCCCAGATGGGGAAGAGGACCGGAGCCCCCAGATGGGGAAGAGGACTGGAGCCCCCTGGATGGGGAAGAGGACCGGAGCCCCCTGGATGGGGAAGAGGACTGGAGCCCCCTGGATGGGGAAGAGGACCGGAGCCCCCAGATGGGGAAGAGGACCGGAGCCCCCAATGGGGAAGAGGACCGGAGCCCCCTGGATGGGGAAGAGGACCGGAGCTCCCAGATGGGGAAGAGGACCGGAGCCCCCTGGATGGGGAAGAGGACCGGAGCCCCCAGATGGGGAAGAGGACCGGAGCCCCCAATGGGGAAGAGGACCGGAGCCCACCCCCCTGGATGGGGAAGAGGCCAGGGACCCCCGGATGGGGAAGAGGACCGGAGCTCCCGGATGGGGAAGAGGACCGGAGCCCCCAATGGGGAAGAGGACCGGAGCCCCCTGGATGGGGAAGAGGACCGGAGCCCCCAGATGGGGAAGAGGACCGGAGCCCCCTGGATGGGGAAGAGGACCGGAGCTCCCAGATGGGGAAGAGGACCGGAGCCCCCTGGATGGGGAAGAGGACCGGAGCCCCCAATGGGGAAGAGGACCGGAGCCCCCAATGGGGAAGAGGACCGGAGCCCCCCCCCCCCTGGATGGGGAAGAGGCCAGGGACCCCCGGATGGGGAAGAGGACCGGAGCTCCCGGATGGGGAACAAGTGAAATAATATAAATCAATCGCACTAACCATAACCGTAACTGAAAATAAAGCTGCTAGCACATCAACTGACACCTGTTGTGTAAACCAAATTAAAACATAAAAGTGCAGCGCTAAATCAGTGAACAAATGTAATAACAATATAAATATAAATTCATATAACCAATGTATAAAAGTTCATAAGTGAGTCCACAGGGTATGCAGAAATGAAGCAGTGCTTCAAATTCATCAGTGAAGAAAAGTTGTGTAAAATCCCCGCACCAAGAGTAGAAAGTGGAAGCGCCCACCGGAGGGTACGGACCCAGAATACCTCATAGTATGGGGGCCATACAGGCTGCTAGATGGTATAATTCCCAGGCGGTGGCTGGAACCCTCCATGTTAAGAAGAGGTGGGCAGAGCGTCTCATGTAGGAACTTACAGGTCTCTCATAGTGATACATGGAGGAACGAGCAGACAAAGCCGACATAGTGCAAAACCGCTAAAACTTTTATTTTGCATAAAAAGTCAAAGACAAACTTACAAGTATTCAATGCAAATGAGCGGGGAAATATACAGAGATTGATGGCATTCACGACAATCCTAAATTGGGAAAAGGACTGGGACCCCCGGATGGGGAAGAGGACAGAAGGTTCTGGATGGGGAAGAGGACTGGGACCCCCGCATGGGGAAGAGAACAGAAGCTTCTGGATGGGGAAGAGGACTGGGACCCCCAGATAGGGAAGAGGACAGGAGTTCCTGGATGAGGAAGAGGACAGGAGCTCCCGAATGGGGAAGAGGACCGGAACTCCCGGATAGGGAAGAGGACAGGAGTTCCTGGATGGGGAAGAGGACAGGAGCTCCCGAATGGGGAAGAGGACAGGAGCTCCCGGATAGGGAAAAGGACTGGAGCTCCCGGATAGGGAAGAGGACTGGGACCCCCAGATAGGGAAGAGGACAGGAGTTCCTGGATGGGGAAGAGGACAGGAGCTCCCGGATAGGGAAAAGGACTGGAGCTCCCGGATGGGGAAGAGGACTGGAGCTCCCGGATGGGGAAGAGGACCGGAGCTCCCGGATGGGGAAGAGGACTGGGACCCCCAGATAGGGAAGAGGACAGGAGTTCCTGGATGGGGAAGAGGACAGGAGCTCCCGGATAGGGAAAAAAACTGGAGCTCCCGGATGGGGAAGAGGACAGGAGCTCCCGGATAGGGAAGAGGACAGGAGCTCCCGGATGGGGAAGAGGACTGGGACCCCCAGATAGGGAAGAGGACAGGAGTTCCTGGATGGGGAAGAGGACAGGAGCTCCCGGATAGGGAAAAGAACTGGAGCTCCCGGATGGGGAAGAGGACAGGAGCTCCCGGATAGGGAAGAGGACAGGAGTTCCCGGATAGGGAAGAGGACAGGAGCTCCCGGATAGGGAAAAGGACTGGAGCTCCCGGATAGGGAAGAGGACTGGGACCCCCAGATAGGGAAGAGGACAGGAGTTCCTGGATGGGGAAGAGGACAGGAGCTCCCGGATAGGGAAAAGGACTGGAGCTCCCGGATGGGGAAGAGGACTGGAGCTCCCGGATGGGGAAGAGGACCGGAGCTCCCGGATGGGGAAGAGGACTGGGACCCCCAGATAGGGAAGAGGACAGGAGTTCCTGGATGGGGAAGAGGACAGGAGCTCCCGGATAGGGAAAAGAACTGGAGCTCCCGGATGGGGAAGAGGACAGGAGCTCCCGGATAGGGAAGAGGACAGGAGCTCCCGGATGGGGAAGAGGACTGGGACCCCCAGATAGGGAAGAGGACAGGAGTTCCCGGATGGGGAAGAGGACAGGAGCTCCCGGATAGGGAAGAGGACAGGAGCTCCCGGATGGGGAAGAGGACAGGAGCTCCCGGATGGGGAAGAGGACAGGAGCTCCCGGATAGGGAAGAGGACAGGAGTTCCCGGATAGGGAAGAGGACAGGAGCTCCCGGATGGGGAAGAGGACAGGAGCTCCCGGATAGGGAAGAGGACAGGAGCTCCCGGATAGGGAAAAGAACTGGAGCTCCCGAATGGGGAAGAGGACAGGAGCTCCCGGATGGGGAAGAGGACAGGAGCTCCCGGATAGGGAAGAGGACAGGAGCTCCCGGATGGGGAAGAGGACTGGGACCCCCAGATAGGGAAGAGGACAGGAGTTCCCGGATGGGGAAGAGGACAGGAGCTCCCGGATAGGGAAGAGGACAGGAGCTCCCGGATGGGGAAGAGGACAGGAGCTCCCGGATGGGGAAGAGGACAGGAGCTCCTGGATAGGGAAGAGGACAGGAGCTCCCGAATAGGGAAGAGGACAGAAGCTCCCGAATAGGGAAGAGGACAGAAGCTCCCGTATAGGGAAGAGGACAGGAGCTCCCGGATAGGGAAGAGGACTGGGACCCCCAGATAGGGAAGAGGACAGGAGTTCCCGGATAGGGAAGAGGACAGGAGCTCCCAGATAGGGAAGAGGTCAGGAGCTCCCGAATAGGGAAAAGGACTGGGACCCCCGAATGGGGAAGAGGACAGGAGCTCCTGGATGGGGGAGAGGACTGGGACCCCCGGATAGGGAAGAGGACCTGAGCTCCCAGATGGGGAAGAGGACAGGGACCTCCGGATGGGGAAGAAGACCGGAGCTCCCAGATAGGGAAGAGGACAGAGACTTAGGTGACTTAGGGATTTAGGTGCAGCAGAGGCAGCGTTGTCACTCCTTACAGGAAATTCAGGGAACAATGGATTTGTGGCAGGATCACCAGAGATTGGTGTGTATTTGTGGGGTCCGAATAGGGGGAAATGTTTGTGTATTGCGGAGATGGAATGAATATTTTTATATTTTATTCCTGGACATTCACAATCAGGAGAACTGATCTGTATATTAGTTCCATGTCACTGACTACTGAAACCGCAGGATCGGGGTGACAGCCAGTAAAAGAGCATTGTAAGAAGGGGGGTGGCAAGATATGGAGAGAGAATGATGATTATGGAAGAAGGTGGGAGGGCGCACATAATGTATCATATAGAGGGAGAATGGGATATACAATGTAACTTATTGAGGGAGAAGGGAGGTATACAATGTATCATATAGAGCAGTGTTTCTCAACTCCGGTCCTCAGGGCACACTAACAGGCCAGATTTTAAGTATTACCTTGGGGAGATGCAGACTAGAATACTGCAATCACTGAGCAGCAAATGGGATCACCTGTGATGTAATTTAGTTATCTTGCAAACCTGGCCTGTTGGTGGGTCCCGAGGACCGGAGTTGAGAACCACTGATATAGAGCAGTGTTTCTCAACTCCGGTCCTCAGGGCACACTAACAGGCCAGATTTTAAGTATTACCTCTTGGGGAGATGCAGACTAGAATACTGCAATCACTGAGCAGAAGATATCACTTGTGAAGTATTTCAGTTTTCTTGCAAACCTGGCCTGTTAGTGTGCCCTGAGGACCGGAGTTGAGAAACACTCATATAGAGGGAGAATGGGGATATAGGGAGAAGGGAGGTATACAATGTATCTTATAGAGGAAGAAGGGGGTATAGAATGTATCTTATAGAGGGATAAGGGGGGTATACAATGTATCTTATAGAGGGAGAAGGGAGGTATACAATGTATCTTATAGAGGAAGAAGGGGGTATACAATGTATCTTATAGAGGGATAAGGGGGGTATACAATGTATCATATAGAGGGAGAAGGGAGGTATACAATGTATCTTATAGAGGGATAAGGGGGGTATACAATGTATCTTATAGAGGGATAAGGGGGGTATACAATGTATCTTATAGAGGGATAAGGGGGGTATACAATGTATCATATAGAGGGAGAAGGGGGATACGATGTATCTTATAGAGGGAGAAGGGGGTATATAATGTATCTTATAGAGGGATAAGGGGGGTATACAATGTATCATATAGAGGGAGAAGGGAGTCATACAATGTATCATATAGAGGGAGAAGGGGGATACAATGTATCTTATAGAGGGAGAATGGGTATACAATGTATCTTATAGAGGGATAAGGGGGGTATACAATGTATCATATAGAGGGAGAAGGGAGGTATACAATGTATCTTATAGAGGGATAAGGGGGGTATACAATGTATCATATAGAGGGAGAAGGGAGGTATACAATGTATCTTATAGAGGGAGAAGGGAGGTATACAATGTATCATATAGAGGGAGAAGGGGGATACGATGTATCATATAGAGGGATAAGGGGGGTATACAATGTATCTTATAGAGGGAGAAGGGGGATACGATGTATCATAGAGAGGGAGAAGGGGGGTATACAATGTAGCTTATGGATGGAGAAGGGAAATATACAATGTAATCTTATAACGGAGAAGGGGGTATACAATGTATCTTTTAGAGGGAGAAGGGGGTTTACAATCTATCTTATAGAGGGGGAAGGGGGTATACAATGCATCTTATAGAGGGAGAAAGGGGATATACAATGTATCTTATGGAGGGAGAATGGGGGATATACAATGTATCTTATAAAGGAAGAAGGGGGGTATAGAATGTATCTTATGGAGGAAGAAGGGGGGTATATAATGTATCTTATAGAGGGAGAAGGGGGATATACAATGTATCTTATAAAGGTAAAAGGGAGAAATACAATGTATCACATAGAGGGAGAAGGAGGATATACAATGTATCTTATAGAGGGAGAAGGGGATATACAATGTATCTTATAGAGGGATAAGGGGGATATACAATGTATCTTATAGAGGAAGAAGGGGGTATAGAATGTATCTTATAGAGGAAGAAGGGGATATACAATGTATCTTATAGAGGGAGAAGGGGTTATACAATGTATCTTATAGAGGAAGAAGGGGGGTATATAATGTATCATATAGAGGGAGAAGGGGGGTATACAATGTATCATATAGAGGGAGAAGGGGGGTATACAATGTATCTTATAAAGGTAGAAGGGAGATATACAATGTATCTTATGGAGGGAGAAGGGGGTATACAATGTATCGTATAGAGGGAGAAGGGAGATATACAATGTATCTTATAGAGGGAGAAGGAGGATATACAAGTTATCTTATAGAGGAAGAAGGGGGGTATACAATGTATCTTATAGAGGGAGAAGGAGGATATACAAGGTATCTTATAGAGGAAGAAGGGGGTATACAATGTATCATATAGAGGGAGAAGGGGGTATACAATGTATCTTATAGAGGGAGAAGGAGGATATACAAGGTATCTTATGGAGGAAGAAGGGGGGTATAGAATGTATCTTATAGAGGGAGAAGGGGATATACAATGTATCTTTTAGAGGGAGAAGGGGTATACAATGTATCTTATAGAGGAAGAAGGGGGATATACAATGTATCTAATGGAAGGAGAAGGGGGGTATACAATTAATATTATAGTGGGAAAAGAGAGATATACAATGTATCTTACAGAGTGAGAAGGGGAATATACAATGTATCTTATAGAGGGAGAAGGGGGGTATACAGTGTGTCTTTTAGAGAAAGAAGGTGATATACAATGTACCAAGGAAGAAGGAGGATATACAAGGTATCTTATAGAGGAAGAAGGGATGTAAACAATGTATCATATAGAGGGAGAAGAAGGTATACAATGTATCATATAGAGGGAGAAGAAGGTATACAATTTATCATATAGAGGAAGAAGGGGGTATACAATGTATCATATAGAGGGAGAAGGGGGGTATACAATGTATCATATAGAGGGAGAAGGGGGTATACAATGTATCATATATAGGGAGAAGGGGATATACAATGTATCATATATAGGCAGGGCCGGCCTTAGGTGTTCAGGCGCCCTGTGCGAGCTAATCCTGTGGCGCTCCCACTGCGCGCATGCCCCCCCCCCCCCCGCACATTTTCTTTCACTTTTTTGCACTTTATTTCACTTTTCTTTTTTATGATCACTAATAACTTAGCCCCCCCTTTACATTAGAGACCCCTCACAGAGCCCCCCTTACATCAAATACCCCTTTACATTAGAGATCCCCACAGAGCCCCCTCTTACATCAGAGACTCCCCGCACAGAGCTCCCCTTACATCAGAGACCCCCCCACATAGAGCCCCCGTTACATCAGAGACCCCCACACTGAACCTTCAGGCCGCGATCGCCGCTTACCTCCCGCTGTGCGGCCTGATCATCTGCGAGCTGTGATGACCGCACGGCGCCCCTGTTGCCCATGGTGCCCTGTGCGGCCGCACAGCTCGCACACCCCAAAGGCCGGCCCTGTATATAGGGAGAAGGGGGTATACAATGTATCATATAGAGGGAGAAGGAGGTATACAATGTATCATATAGAGGGAGAAGGGGGTATACAATGTATCATAGAGTGGGAGAAGGGGGTATACAATGTATCGAATAGAGGGAGAAGGGGGTATACAATGTATCATATAGAGGGAGAAGGGGATATACAATGTATCATATAGAGGGAGAAGGGGGATATACAATGTATCATATAGAGGGAGAAGGGGGTATACAATGTATCATATAGAGGGAGAAGGAGGTATACAATGTATCATATAGAGGGAGAAGGGGGTATACAATGTATCATATAGAGGGAGAAGGGGGTATACAATGTATCATATAGAGGGAGAAGGGGTATACAATGTATCTTATAGAGGAAGAAGGGGGATATACAATGTATCTAATGGAAGGAGAAGGGGGGTATACAATTAATATTATAGTGGGAAAAGAGAGATATACAATGTATCTTACAGAGTGAGAAGGGGAATATACAATGTATCTTATAGAGGGAGAAGGGGGGTATACAGTGTGTCTTTTAGAGAAAGAAGGTGATATACAATGTACCAAGGAAGAAGGAGGATATACAAGGTATCTTATAGAGGAAGAAGGGATGTAAACAATGTATCATATAGAGGGAGAAGAAGGTATACAATGTATCATATAGAGGGAGAAGAAGGTATACAATTTATCATATAGAGGAAGAAGGGGGTATACAATGTATCATATAGAGGGAGAAGGGGGGTATACAATGTATCATATAGAGGGAGAAGGGGGTATACAATGTATCATATATAGGGAGAAGGGGATATACAATGTATCATATATAGGCAGGGCCGGCCTTAGGTGTTCAGGCGCCCTGTGCGAGCTAATCCTGTGGCGCTCCCACTGCGCGCATGACCCCCCCCCCCCCCCCCGCACATTTTCTTTCACTTTTTTGCACTTTATTTCACTTTTCTTTTTTATGATCACTAATAAATTAGCCCCCCCTTTACATTAGAGACCCCTCACAGAGCCCCCCTTACATCAAATACCCCTTTACATTAGAGATCCCCACAGAGCCCCCTCTTACATCAGAGACTCCCCGCACAGAGCTCCCCTTACATCAGAGACCCCCCCACATAGAGCCCCCGTTACATCAGAGACCCCCACACTGAACCTTCAGGCCGCGATCGCCGCTTACCTCCCGCTGTGCGGCCTGATCATCTGCGAGCTGTGATGACCGCACGGCGCCCCTGTTGCCCATGGTGCCCTGTGCGGCCGCACAGCTCGCACACCCCAAAGGCCGGCCCTGTATATAGGGAGAAGGGGGTATACAATGTATCATATAGAGGGAGAAGGGGGTATACAATGTATCATAGAGTGGGAGAAGGGGGTATACAATGTATCGAATAGAGGGAGAAGGGGGTATACAATGTATCATATAGAGGGAGAAGGGGATATACAATGTATCATATAGAGGGAGAAGGGGGATATACAATGTATCATATAGAGGGAGAAGGGGGTATACAATGTATCATATAGAGGGAGAAGGAGGTATACAATGTATCATATAGAGGGAGAAGGGGGTATACAATGTATCATAGAGTGGGAGAAGGGGGTATACAATGTATCATATAGAGGGAGAAGGGGGTATACAATGTATCATATAGAGGGAGAAGGGGATATACAATGTATCATATAGAGGGAGAAGGGGGATATACAATGTATCATATAGAGGGAGAAGGGGGTATACAATGTATCATATAGAGGGAGAAGGGGGTATACAATGTATCATATAGAGGGAGAAGGGGGTATACAATGTATCATATAGAGGGAGAAGGGGGTATACAATGTATCATATAGAGGGAGAAGGGGATATACAATGTATCATATAGAGGGAGAAGGGGGTATACAATGTATCATATAGAGGGAGAAGGGGGTATACAATGTATCATATAGAGGGAGAAGGGGATATACAATGTATCATATAGAGGGAGAAGGGGGTATACAATGTATCATATAGAGGGAGAAGGGGGTATACAATGTATCATATAGAGGGAGAAGGGGGATATACAATGTATATATACCCAATTTAACACAGCGCTAGCATAAAATCAATGTACAATGTGTCCAAAAATATATATAAATAAATATAAAAAATGTGCACAATATAATAATCAATTGAATACTTGAACAAATATTAAATAGCGTGATGAAATAAATTCCAAAATATAAAGTTAATCAATAAAGTGCAAGGTGCTCCAGTGCAAACAGAAAAACCATTTGTGCTCCGGGTGACTGTGACCCCTCCAGGTACCCCACTCACCAGAACAAATCGACCCTGAGAAGGGTCAGGAAAGTCTGTAAGCAATGGGATGTGATGATGCACCAGGACTTCTCCTAGATCAGATCAGGTTGTTTAAGGATGGTTCTTCCTTCACATAGGTGGTGGACTTTAGAATGGTGGAATCGCTTCTCATAGGCAACAGATTGGCAGTTGGCAGCTGTTCAGGACGCCATAATACCGCCTCCGGAATGCCCCATGCTAAGCATTTGGCACTGATTTCCAGTGCAGTCTCATTGACTTCAATGGGAGCATTTGGCACAGGGAATGTCTTTGTGGCACTGCGACCTGAGCAGCCACCATGTCTGCTTGTAGGTGGTCAGTGGGCTGTAGAGTGAACCAACTGCCACTGTAAATGAGGAAGGCTCCTTTACTGTCCAATCACAGGCCAGGGAGGGGGGTATTGGGCGCCTATTCTTATTGTTTACCTACAGCGGAGAACAGTGATGTCATTGGCCTGGCTGTGTTGTATTGCAGGGGTGTGTGGACCACAAGACTGGCTGGACAGAATTACTCATCTATTGCACCATGTATTTCAGTGGGTGGAGCTCTTTTTATTAATGGCAGCCAATGTACTTCTCTGTCTGCAGACTCCCTTCCAGGACATAGTAGAAGTACGGTCAGTCTGCCCGGCGGCCACCCATCTCTCTGTGACCACACAGACATCCATACCGGTCACTTCTCAGTCTCCGGCTGTCCCTTATTTCCAGGACTGCTGAGGGTGCTGAAGGGTCTTCCCCAGAAGTGAGTCCGGAATTCTGTGTCTTCCCAACCTTCCAGGTTCTCCAGGCAGAAGATGGGCCCCAACTGGGCTGTGGGGCGCTCCTGTCCCCAGGGTGGTGAAGAACATCCCGGGGCGCCACCCTATGGACGGCCATGTTTACTTAGAGGAGCATTTCTTATTGGACACCAGCTGATTATTGGCTGTTTGGTTCCCCCATATTTTATACCCCATAAAGCAGGCGGGGGGGGGGGTCAAACTCTTATTTCATCGTGGGCCACAACAGCATTATGGTTGCCCTCAAAGAGCTGATTGAATCTGTAAGATTAGATGTTCATAGCCCCCCCCACCATCAGAAGTCAAGAACCCCCCATGCTCCCTTAAATCGCAGTGCCCCCCTCCAAGCTTACCGGGAGGGAAGAAGCTGGGAGGGGGGAGAGACTGGGAAACAGAAAGTGCAGGGTCTGGAGGAGGACCAGAGGAGGGCTGGAGTTAGCTGCCGGAGGTCTGCTGAGACAAGGTGGGGACTGCTGAGACAAGGTGGGGACTGCTGATACTAGGTGGGGACTTCTGAGATAAGCTGGGGACTGCTGAGATAAGCTGGGGACTGCTGAGACAATGTAGGGAGTGCTGACAAAAGGTGGGGACTGCTGAGACAAGGTAGGGACTGATGCGATATGGTAGGGACTGCTGAGACAAGGTGGGGATTGCTAAGACAAGTTGGGGACTGTTGAGACCAGCTGGGGACTGCTGAGATAAGCTGGGGACTGCTGAGCCAAGGTGGGGACTGCTGAGATAAGCTGGGGACTGCTGAGACAAGGTGGGGACTGCTGAGATAAGCTGGGGACTGCTGAGACCAGGTGGGGACTGCTGAGATCAGGTGGGGACTGCTGAGACAAAGTGGGGACTGCTGAGATAAGCTGGGGACTGCTGAGACAAGGTGGGGACTGCTGAGACAAAGTGGGGACTGCTGAGATAAGCTGGGGACTGCTGAGACAAGGTGGGGACTGCTGAGACAAGGTGGGGACTGCTGAGATAAGCTGGGGACTGCTGAGACAAGGTGGGGACTGCTGAGACCAGGTGGGGACTGCTGAGACAAGGTGGGGACTGCTGAGACCAGGTGGGGACTGCTGAGATAAGCTGGGGACTGCTGAGACAAGGTGGGGACTGCTGAGACAAGGTGGGGACTGCTGAGACAAGATGGGGAGGAGACAAGGGGGTGCCGCAGCTGCAGAAGAGGTGCAAGGACCACATGAACTGGCCTGGCGGGCCGGATTCGGCCCCTGGGTCTTGTGTTTGACAAGCTGGGGACTGCTGAGACAAGGTGTGGACTGCTGAGACAAGGTGGGGGGACTACTGAGATAAGCTGGGGACTGCTGAGATAAGGTGGGGACTGTTGAGACCAGGTGGGGACTGCTGAGATAAGCTGGGGACTGCTGAGACCAGGTGGGGACTACTGAGACAAAGTGGGGACTGCTTAGATAAGCTGGGGACTGCTGAGACAAGGTGGGGACTGCTGAAACAAAGTGGGGACTGCTGAGATAAGCTGGGGACTGCTGAGACAAGGTGGGGACTGCTGAGACCAGATGGGGACTGCTGGGACAAGGTGGGGGACTGCTGAGACCAGGTGGGGACTGCTGAGACCAGGTGGGGACTGCTGAGACCAGGTGGGGACTGCTGAGACAAGGTGGGGACTGCTGAGACCAGGTGGGGACTGCTGAGACAAGGTGGGGACTGCTGAGACAAGGTGGGGACTGCTGAGACAAGGTGGGGACTGCTGAGACAAAGTTGGGACTGCTGAGACAAGGTGGGGACTGCTGAGACAAGGTGGGGAGGAGACAAGGGGGTGCCGCAGCTGATGAAGAGGTGCAAGGGCCACATGAACTGGCATTTCATCACCAAACTTTTCCAGTCTATGAAAGTTGGAAATTGGAAAGTTGCAACATTGAAGTGAAAGGAAATCATAAAAAGATGGGAGAGAGAGGGATGAGAAATGGATAGAGAGGGGGGAGAAATGTAGAGAGAGGGGGGAGAAATGGAGAGAGAGGGAGGAGAAATGGATAGAGAGGGAGGAGAAATGGAGAGAGAGGGAGGAGAAATGGAGGGAGAGGGAGGAGAAATGGAGAGAGAGGGGGAAGAAATGGAGAGAGAGGGAGGAGGAAATGGAGAGAGAGGGAGGAGAAATGGAGAGAGAGGGAGAAGAAATGGGAGAGAGAGGGAGGAGAAATGGATAGAGAGGGAGGAGAAATGGAGAGAGAGAGGGAGAAATGGAGAGAGGGGGAGAGAAATGAAGAGAGAGGGAGAAGAAATGGAGAGAGGGGGAGAAGAAATGGAGAGAGAGGGAGGAAAAATGGAGGGAGGGAGGAAAAGAGGAGAGGGGAAGAAATGGAGAGAGAGGGAGAAGAAATGGAGAGAGAGGGAGGGAGAAATGGAGAGAGAGGAGGGAGAAATGGAGAGAGAGGGAGAGAAATGGAGAGAGAGAGGGAGGAGAAATGGGGAAGAGAGGTAGGAGAAAGGAGAGAGAGGGAGGGAGGATGGAGAGAAGGGGGGAGAAATGCGAGAGAGAGGGGGTGAGATGGGGAAAGGGAGGAGATGGGGAGAGAGAGGGGGAGAAAATGGAGAGAGAGGGGGGGAGAAATGGAGAGAGAGGGGGGAAATGGAGAGAGGGGGAGAAATGGAGAGAGAGGGGGGTGAAATGGTTAGAGAGGGGGGATAAATGGATAGAGAGGGGGGAGAAATTGAGAGAGAGGGGGGAGAAATGGAGAGAGAGGGGGAGGAAATGGAAGAGAGAGGGGGAGAAATGGAGAGAAAGGGGGGAGAAATGGAGAGAGAGGGAGGTGTACATGGGAGAGAGGGGGAGAAATGGAGAGAGAAGGGGGGAGAAATGGAGAGAGAGGGGGGACAAATGGATAGAGAGGGGGGAAA